>NW_024412391.1:74613397-74775862 GCF_014898765.1 Herpailurus yagouaroundi
TTTCTTTCTTTCTTTCTTTCTTTCTTTCTTTCTTTCTTTCTTTCTTTCTTTCTTTCTTTCTTTCTCTTTAATTCCAGTTAGCATACAGTGTAATATTAGTTTCAGGTGTACAATTTAATTCTTTTCTGCTTCTTGAATCTGTTTCCCATCACCATTCCTAATGTCCCTGGTGGAATGGGGGATCTCACAATTGCATTCCTTTTGTATTAGTGCTGTAACTATCCAACAGGAATCCCTATGTCTGTTCTATCTTTCCAGCATCCTTCATAGAATGTTTCAGGGGCCTTTATGATAAAACCCAAACTTCATAGCATATTAAACTTCTTGTTAACAAGAGACTGTTCCTGTCTGGAAGTTTTGGCTAGGCCCCAAGCAGAGGATTGTGAGTGCCAAATATCCCTATTCTAAAGAGAGATATTAGGCTGTGTGTGTACGATTTGCAGAATAACCCCCCAATGTAGTTTTAACTTTTGCTAATCTCACACCTTGAGGCTAGTTAATAAAAAGCAAAGAGGATCCCAGTAGGAGTCAAGATGTCCCAACTGAAAGTGCTAGGCTATTGGATGGATAGGTTCACTGGCTAGCTGGGGAAGGAGTCACCATTTCTAGGTTACTGCACTTAGAAATCTCCAGTGAGAGAATTTCCGTGGAACTGCTAAGGCTTCCCAGGAAGTAGAGCTAGCACAGGATTCCTTCACACCCACTGACAGTGGATTGTAACCTTTGCAACCAAGGAAGATCCTTTGTGCCATTATCTCTCCTTCCCCTGTGCCAACTAATAAAGGTTGTAGCAGGTTGGAGAGGGAAGGTATAAAGCCTGGTAAAAAAACAGTGTGAGTTATTCTGCAAGTTTCCATGCCTGAGTCAAGACAATCCACAAGAAAAAGGATTGAAAAGTTCGATTGACAGAGATTTCATTAGGCCAGAGGTTTGTTTTCTTTTCTTTTCTTTTCTTTTCTTTTCTTTTCTTTTCTTTTCTTTTCTTTTCTTTTCTTTTCTTTTCTTTTCTTTTCTTTTCTTTTCTTTTTTCTTTTCTTTTCTTTTCTTTTCTTTTCTTTTCTTTTCTTTTCTTTTCTTTTCTTTTCTTTTCTTTTCTTTTCTTTCTAGAAAGTGATGAGAAAATTATAAAATGTGGAAGAGATCACATTCCTGGGTCAGGGAAAGGAGATGGGACATGGCAAGGAAGAAAGGCAGCTACTTGCACCTACAGTGTCCTACAGACTTACTAAAAAAAGGAAATCCATTTCTGGTAACAAGCAAGATCTTTAAAAATTTCTTCTCTATTTATCTAGCTTCATCTTTAATCACCCGCCCTCCAATCCTAAGCTCTATGCCTTATCAAAATCCTTTGAACAGCCTTCATCACCTTCCTGACTAGACTGACTTCTGTTTGATCTTAAGACGCAGTTCAGGAATCATGTTCCCAATGGAGCTTCCCATAATGTCACACCCACCCCATTTTCCATTACGTGTTCCCTTATATGTTCTTACGGCACCCTATTCACTTCCATCCAATCACCTATCAACCTGGTGCCCTTATTTGTCTTTCTTACAAGACTATGTGAATCCCATTTGTAGCTGCATCCCTGACCCGGGTTGCAGTTTCTTTAATAGACTCAAATAATTTTATAAATGAAAATTAATTGATAATGCATGTTATCATTAAACTGAGATATACAGATGTGAAAAAAACTACTTTGAGGGTAGTTTACTAGTGGGAAATGTTTTAAAAATTGCAGATAAAATACTTTATGCAAAAGGTGGAATTCAAATTGTTGCCTGTGTCTATTTTGATTACCTTCGTTTGACTACTTGGAAGCTGTCTCTTGAGCAGGTGCTGTCTCTGTCTCTCTCTCACTGTATCCTTGTGCTGCAGAGATGTAAAAGTACCATACTGCTCACCCTTAGTCCACCAAGTATTTTCGCTCTCTTATCTCATTATAGAATACACTTGAGAGTTCCTTTTCATTAGAGATGTTGCTTTCCTTCCTTACAGATAATTTTACTGTCTTTCTACTCTCTCTTCTCCCTGATCTGATCCTTGCCAAACGTTGTTACTGACGCTGTTTCCCCACATCTGCAATTGTTCTCAGAAATAATACTTCATTAAGACATAATAAATACACATAAAAATGCGATGTGGTTTTGTTTGCTCTCTTTTCTCATTAAGATTTCTAATGTGTCTGCTTTGACTTTAGCTTACTGGCTATAATTGATTAAAACAAAAAGAACAAAAAAAACGATTTAGGGAAAAATGAGTGTGAGAGCCACCGTGTAAATACCTCAGCCCTTGTATGGTACTTTCATATGCATACATACCCATCCATACAAATCATTGAGGGAAGAAAATGTTCAGTTTTTGCTGTTCCAGCCTAGGAACCTATTTTTCCTAACCCTGAATGAACTTACAGGGGCTTACCGTTATTAGTGATTTGGGCGCAGAACATAATGAAGTTTGTCATCTTGAAGGACTGAGTGGAGACAATCACAGGAGCTCTCTTGCCATGACATGACTACCAGAACCCCTTCTGGCAGGCTGTCTCAGCTGGAGGTCGTTCACAGGAACCAATACCCAGCTTTACTGGGCAGCTCCCGAGAGAACAGTCTGGATTGTTCCAGTGTGTGGTGCCAACTCATGTGGAGATATGGAGGGCTTTTAGCAGCTACTTGAAATCTTAATAGGTTGAAATGTTTGAGAAATTTAACAGAAACTTCCTCATTTAAGGGGATTTGCTACAAAACAATGTAATCGTCTGATTTTGATGCCAAAATTGTTTTAGTCAGATTACAGTCTACTCCGCAAGCAGTGTACAGATACAATATTTTTTAAAACACTGTAAAGTAAATGAAATATCCCTAATAGATAAAGGGAATATTTTGAAAGCATTTATAAATGTTATTAGATTTCATTTGGGACCACCAAATGGATTTTCAGGTTTTAGAGCAGCTAATCAAAGATACAGTTAAAACATATCCAGTGTTGTATCTAGCTACTTTGCCTTTAAAAAAAAAAATATATATATATATATTTAATATTTTTAGGTTTATTTATTTATTTAGGTGGTGGGGGGAGGGAGGGAGGCAGAGAATCCAAAGCAGGCTCTGTGCTGACAGCAGAGAGCCCACAGCGGAGCTCAAACTTGAGAACCGTGAGATTATGATCTGAGCCGAACTCAGACACTTAACTGACTAAGCCACCCAGGTGCCTCCTAACTAGCTTGTTAAATACATTTGCTTTTAATAATACACTGCCTTCAATTTTGGGTGGAATTCAGGGAAGGATTAAAACCTCAAGCATTTGAGGTTTCCAAAACATTGCCACAATTTAGAAAACTCTATGAAATTCAGTGCATTAACTTTGCTATACTTACTTCAATGTTGCATGAACTTCTAAAGATTGAGACATGCTCAGACATGCAGGTTTTGCTTAGATTGATTTTTTAATACACTACATGAATGAGACATTTATCTTGTGCATGATAAATCTTTTTAGACTTAAAAATACCCCCACAAACACACATCTCAGAAGATTTGGCAAACTACAGCGAAAGCAATTATTGTTAATTCCAAAGACCGCTAAAATATCCCAGATATTTGTCAGTTTGCCCAGGATCATTTTGGACACACATGGTAGAAGAGGTTAATTTTCTATTGTCATATGGCCGCTAGTCATCCAAAAAGACCCCAGATAATGTGTTAATGTGTACTGTTTGAAGTTACTTCAGAAATATTTCCAGCTGTGTCTAATGTTAATAGTCTTTAAGCATTTCTTTTGAATGTTTGACCTTGTTTACCATTCTGGATTGTGAAGGGTTCGAGGCCATGTAAAACGTATTTTGCTACACATATCTAGCTGTAAAGCCCTAGATTATGTATTTGTACATCCTTTGAGATCAGCATGTTGCTCACCAGTATAGTTTGGCAGAAAAAAGCATCAGATAAAGGGAATTAGGAATTAGAACAGATGGAAGCTGCTTAGAGTTTAACTGATGATTTGAAGGTGACCTTGATAAAACAACTTTTTGTTGTTTTAAGGAAATTATGACTGAAATATTAATGTTTTCTGTGTAGGCCAGGGTAGTTGCGACTGTATAAGAAAAGTAATACTTCCTGGAACCAATTTCTAAAGTGTAGAGACAGATATATGGTGTGTGTTATGCGTGCATAGTATTTAAGGCAGATGTTATAATAAATTAAAAAAAATGGATTACTGCTCCAGTTATTAACATTTGAAAATCTCCGTAGAAAATATAGAAACAATGGAGAGTATTGAATAGAGAGCATAGGAAAATCTACTAGGTCGTTGACTCTCAGCCAAAGGGAATGGATTTAATACTTAACCGCATTATTTTTATTATTTTGTAATTTTTTGTAATTTTTACCTCTATTATTATTATTATTATTATTACTACTACTACTATTATTATCCAAAATGTAATTGCATGTGCATTATGGAACCGACTCCGAAGTATTTTAAATGTTTGCTCTTGTTTTCCTGTACTGGTTTTATTGATCCTTCTGCCTAACATATATGTTTCTCAAGGATTGGCCTTGATTCTCCTTGCCATTCTCTTTATATTCTCTTTCAACGATCACATTTAAAATTTCCACACGTAAGAAGATGACTATCAAGACAATAACTTAGGTGTTTTTGAGCTCCAGTTCCCCATCCGCTAACATTGAAATCTCTACCCAGATTCCCAGCTGCTATATGCACCTCAAAATCCAAAGCTGAACATTTAATGTTTCCCTCAAAAGGCCCGGTCTCAGTATTTTTGTGCTTTTACAAAATAGCAATGTCATTTTTGTATTGAACTGTGCTCTGCTTCCACAAATGTAGTCTCTTCCTTACATGCCTATTGGCCTCAAATAAACTAAACACATTTCTTCGATTTCCCAAAGTGATCATGAGCGTCATACTAAAGATTTCAGGGAAAAGTTAGAAAAGGGATTTAAATCTGTTACAAAAATAACACTAAACTGAGAATTAAGCTTCCTAGTTATTTAAAAAGTCTTTTTGACTATCCCAAATTACGTAACTGTCACTGTTCTCATTCCGTCTATTCTCCGTTACACAGCACACCTTGAAGTGCCTTTTTTTCTTCCCTTCCTCACACCCTGTAGAACTGCCTCTTTGGTAATCACATTTTCCCTTAATGCAGAGTGATTCCATGTGCCTAAGTTCGATTCCCAAGCTGGTAAACGTAAACCCAGCTAGAAGCACAGCTGAATATAGTGGACGTCTATTTCACAGGATTTAGTCTCCTTAGAAAGAGTTTGTTATTTGCAGGAATAATTTTCTGCAATGCCAGCTCTCTTTTCTCTGCTTCGTCCCTATGCAGTCCCCACATTCCATTTAGACTGAAAAATTGAAATCACGTCTTTATCAGTCTCTCTTTTCTGTGGGCCACACACCACCCAGACCTTCAATTCTGAATTGTTTCTCCATCTTTAGAGATTACTTTATTTATTTTTCACTTTATTTAGGTCTTGTTTTTTTTTTTTAATTTTTTTTAAACATTTATTTATTTTTGAGACAGAGAGACAGAGCATGAACGGGGGAGGGGCAGAGAGAGAGAGGGAGACACAGAATCAGAAACAGGCTCCAGGCTCTGAGCTGTCAGCACAGAGCCCAACGCGCGGCTTGAACTCACAGAATGTGAGATCATGACCTGAGCCGAAGTCGGACGCTCAACCGACTCAGCCATCCAGGCGCCCCTATTTAGTTCTTGTTTTAATTAGCTAGGTGACCTTGGGTGAGTTCTAAAAAGGGTTTCTAGGGGCACCTGGGTGGCTCAGTCATTCGGCTCAGGTCATGATCTCACGGTTCGTAAGTTCAAGCCCCGCATCGGGCTCTGTGCTGACAGCTCAGAGCCTGGAGCCTGCTTCCGATTCTGTGTCTCTTTCTCTCTCTCTGCCCCTCCCCCACTCATGCACTGTCCCTCTCTGTCTCAGAAATAAACATTAAAAAAATTTAAAAAAATAAAATAAAAAGGGTTTCTGTACCTTGAATATAGTGATAATAATTCCTGTTGATAGGGTTATTGTGAAATTACCTAGCACGATGCTTGGCACTCAGTACTTCATGGTTAAATGACATATTTCCCTTATTTTCTTCTTTGGAATACCCTTGAATATTCAGTGACTTTAGGACACTGCATTAGTCATCCTCTTTTTTAAATTTTCTTCTCTGTTTCTCTACATTAAGTTGTAAAATTCTTCGGGGCAGGAGCTGTATCTTGGTGCTTAAAGAGGTTAGTGGAGAGATACAGTCAAGAGTGAAACCTTTTTTTCGGGGTTTCCTGGGTGGCTCAATTGGTTAGGCATCCATGACTTTTGGTTTTGGCTCATGATGGCTCTGGCCATGATCACAAGTTGCTGGGATCGAGCCCCACCTTGGGCTCCACACTGACAGCACAGAACCTGTTTGGGATTTTCTCTCTTCTTCTCTCTCTGGCCTTCCCATACTCACACTCTTTTCCTCTCTTTTAAAACAAATAAGCTTTAAAAAATGAGTCAAATATTTTTTTCAAATGCATACATTTCAGAAAGCATGACTTTAAGAAGTTACCTGAAGTAATAAGTGTATACAGCCAATGAGATTATAGTGACATTTGGTGATGGTGACTACACCTGCCGTGTTGAGCTCTAAGTCATATATTGAATCGTTGAATCATTATGTTGTATATCTGAAACTAATGTTGCATTGCATGTTATATATCAATTAAAAGCTAGCACCTAAAAACATGTTTAAAAGTACCCATAGTATGTGGTGAGATTTTTGTTTAGGGGCCTGGGGCTTAAACTCTCAGTACGTTGTGATGATCTTTCTTTGAATTTTTAAGATGAATTGAGAGAAAGGCATTTCTAAGCTGGTATATTACATACAGCTTGTTCCTTTGAAATATATCCATTAATACTGTAATTCAGTTTTTCCATTTTCTTTACTTTTCTTTGTTCCTGTCTTTTGATTTGCTGCTTTCAAATACCCATTTGTGCTTGAAGTTTATTATATATACACGCACGCACACACATACATGCACATAGGCACGCACACACACACACAGATGTCTCCTTAATAAGAGAAGAAAAAATTATTTGGGTGTTTTCATGTTGTGACTTTGACTTTTTTATATATAACTTTTTCTTTGATTAAAAAAATACAAAATACTTTTTATATTCAAAGTTTTGTCAGATAGAAGGTGGAATTGAGTGGAAGGAAAAACCACAGGTTTTATATATTCAAAGCAACTTGCCTGTGTTCTTTGAGTTTGTAGGTGGTGATTAGGTTTTCAGATTTAGAGAAGTGTGAGACAACCTAATTAAACACCTTTTTGCTGAAGAGCAGCTCGATAAATCCAGATTGCTTTAGAACCTCTCAAAGCTTTTATCAGAAAGCTAATATTGGAAAGTCTGTTACACTAATAGCTTTTGGAAAATTATTTCCCAGACTGAAAATAAATTATAAAAATACTTAAATAAATATACATGGGAGAATCCTCCATTGAATAGATGCACAAATATGTCTTAAAAGTATAAAATATACTGTCTATAAGGGTGCTAGTACATATTTTCTAATAATGATTGAGACAAATTAATAATTTTATGACCCCTTAGATCTCAGATTTCCCTTTACAAATTCTTAATAATTGTATATTAATGGGATCGTATAGAGATCAGGAAGAAGAAAGAACAGATCATTATAGATCATAGATTTGTTGAGGCTGTACATAAAGCCTTCATCTTCTTAACGAGCATAGTGTTTATTCTTGCCCTCATTAGCATTGTACTTACTAAATGTGAATTATTTATGCAATGTGATGTAAATGCAATGGGATACATTTTGTCATTTCGTAGTATCACCCCATAGCACGCCTTCCTTCCTAACAAAAATATTTTGGGGTTGCCCTTGCTGACTTTTCACTGCCCCAAAAGACTGGTCCTTTATATTATCTATTTTGTCATTATGCAAAGTGAGACTCTGTGACCTCAAAGGTCCCTTCTCTAATTTTTAACAGCACATGATTTTATGACTTGATATATATATATATATATTTTTTTTTTTTTTTCCATAATGCCTGGAGAAAATGGTGGTGGATTTAAGGTGATTGGGAAAATTTCTTTATTTTAAATTGAAAACATGGGGCACTTGGGTGGCTCAGTTGGTTAAGTGTCCGACTTCAGCTCAGGTCATGATCGCACAGTTTGTGGGTTCAAGCCCCATGTTGGGCTCTGTGCTGATAGCTCAGAGCCTGGAACCTGCTTCAGATTCTGTATCTCCCTGTCCATCTGCCCCCTCCCCCACTCACACACATACACACTCTCTCTCCCTGTCTCTTTCTCAAAATAAATGAACGTTAGAAAATTTAAAAAGAAAAAAAGGGAAAATATTAAACAAAAAAAACAAACAGTCCATAGCTCTATCAGAGACTGTTTTAAAAGGACGGTATTAGGGTTTGAGGAGACCCTGAGATTGCACTTAGGAAGGTAGAGATGTGTCGGTGGGGTAAACAAATCCACACACTATTGAGTTGATTAAATTTATCTTTCTGAAAACTGATTATCTGGTGGTCTTGTATATTACAAATGAGATTGGAGGGAAGTTAATGAAGCTGAATCCTCATTAGGTGGCCATGCTTTCCTGCATGTTTGATTGAGAGCAGAGGATTGCTACTGTCTTTTAGTAATTCATCTCCTTTGTGCCATACAACAATTTTTTTTTTATTTAAAACAATTTATTCACAGTTAATGCAATTATGGATATGAAGCAATTAAACACTGACTTACATTCAGGATAAAGAAAAACTAATTGGTAAACTAAGTTCTTCATGCATAGAACAACAGCAGTACAATCTTGCTGTGGAGATGATTCTGTGGATGTGAATAGCAATATCTCGGCTTCTAACATGGTTACTTTCAGTTGCAAAATTTTGTTTCTCTGACTCTACAAAAGCATTCCCTAAAGAGTCCCCAGAATGGCAATATCCCATGATCAGACACTATACTGTTTGATCGCAAACTCAAGAGGGGATTTTTTTTTTCCCCCCAGGCAAGGTACGGTTAGCTAATTATTTCAAATGATAAATTCATTCTAAGTTGCTTATCTTTGAAGTATATCTGTAATAAAGTCTGTGACTACTATTGTTCCACTTATTTAGTGTAGACGTTTAATTCACCCATGATTTTAAAAATTGTTTAAATTCTCCCTAAAGCAAAACTTATGTCTCTCCCTTGGCGTAGCCCTAATGCAGCTACTACTCTTTATTCGTGTATGTATTTCCAGCAGCTAACCTGAGAGAAGCTCGATAAAACTCCGTGAATGAAAGTTAAGTTTGGCTACAGAAGGCTTTTTTGCATGAGTTCTCCCTCCTCTATGCTTTTCTGTAAGAATCAAGTTAGGTTCTTTATTCTTCCATTACTCTCCAGGATCCGCTGCTTGGAACCTTTAAGCACATAGGCCGTAATCCGATGACACCTCTTATTCAAAAATAACCCTTTGGTTCTCCTTTGCTTTTAAATCTTTGTGACATTTCCTGTTTTCTGGTATCCATCCTTCTATCTAAAACTAGTATAAATTAATTTGTACTAATTCCATGCCGAGGAAACTCGTGGTGATTCTTCCCAAGGATATTTCAACTTAAAAGCACTTTTGGAATGGGTAGTGTATGTCTGGGCCAACCTAGTGAGTCTTGGATGGAGAAAATTTTGTGCTCTCATGGCCCAGCAGGGGAGAATTTAGGCACAAAGAGCCTGCCGTATCTTTCTGGAGTTCCATTCAAGAGTCTCTATTACTCTGCTTAACCATTAAATAACCTCATTAATAGTTGGCTTATATATTAAATAAAAGACCAGACCACTGTAGGCCCGATATTTCTTTGATAGTAGTGAAATCAGTGGATTCCTAAAAACCTAATTTTCTTTACTGTTATTAAGAAAGTAGATCCTATAACACATTCCTACCAGTGATACTTTTCAACAGCTTATTATCTTATTTCCTGAGACAAATTTGTGCTGTATCAATTTATTTGGCATTCGATAAGCCAAACAATATGCCTTAAATATGAACACCATATTTTGTTTTCTCTGTTTTACCCACCAGATAACATTTTCTTCCTCTCTGCTAAATTCCTATTTTGCTTCCTTCCTTCTTTACAAGTCCATCTAATCAAAACTAATATTCTCTGAGTATACTTCTCTTCTGTTTTATACTTTTTTCCTTTTGGCATTTGCTCCTGTTAGATGATAATATTCGATGATCTGGGCATGCAATTTAGTTTACAGGTATCACAGCATTCTACAAAGCTCCTCAAATCAAGTTTTACTCATAGAAAGTATGTGATCATAGCAAATACTTTGCTATGTTTGATTGACTAATTAGATTTTAATTTGTTGGTGGCTCTAAGCTATTTCCTCAGACATCTTGACTGTTGCCATTTTTGTTTCTTATTATGTTTACCTATATATGTATAGGTTATTTTTGACCTTCTCTGATGAAGGTCTCTGATGACCTTCTCTCATGAAATGATTCTCATCTATACATATTGCTGGTTTCATGAAATCTTTTTTGAGATTTAATTTTTAAGTAATCTCTATACACAGTGTGGGGCTTCAACTCATGACCCTGAGGTCCGTAGTCACATGCTCTACCTATTGAGCCAGCCAGGCGCCCCATGGGTGTGATAACAACCTATCTCTGATAATAAACTTCTGAACCTACTGTGGGTTGCGGACACCTCAGTATTACCGGTGACAGGAAATACCCTGCACCCTTCATTTTGCTTTGCTCTTAATGTACATCAAAGTTACACTGCTTTGTGCTTTTAGTCTCTTACAGAGATTTTGGTGAAATGATTTTTAGTATTTGTTTTCCAGAGTCTTGGGGGTCTGGGATAAAATCAGTTAGAGGCTTCGTTCAGCATTAACCTTTTCCTCCTTTCCCAAATAAAGCCTTCCCTTCTTACAGCAAATGTGTTTTTGTCTATTTTCCCTTTCTTTAGGATAAATTATATTCCTGAAAACTCCGAAGTACTTTGGGTAATAAATTCCGCAGAAACATCACATCTGCCCATACGAATGTTGCCAGGGTGCATACGGTTTATGTATCTAGACTAAATACAGTCCTTCCCTTTCCCTTACCTTCTTAATCATAGGTATCATAGACCTTTCTGGAAGGATTAAGAGCCAGTAGAGTTTCAGAGGAGAAAATCCTACCTCCAGAGTATTTTTCATTTGTTTTGATCTGATTCTTTGTTCCACTGTTGATAGTCATTTTTACTGACAGCCACTTTTGAGTTCTCAGGGTGGATAATGGTTTCTAATTTTTAGCTACACAGCTTTATCTCATTTGGCCTGTTTTCCTAGCCTGTGAATGCTACAGCAAGGCAGTGGAGTGCAGGGAATGTGGGGAGAAGAATAAAATCAGATGTAAAAGGATGCTACTAATTTAGAAAATGAACAAAAAAAAAAATGAAGTGCTTAATTGTTTGTTTAATACATAATCTGATTTAGGGGCGCTTGGATGGCTCACTGGCTTAAGCGACCGACTTCAGCTCAGGTCATGATCTCCGGGTTAGTGAGTTCAAGCCCTGCTTCTGGCTGGTTGTCTGCTGTCTTCATGGAGCCTGTTTGGGATCCTCCCTCTCCCCCTCTCTTGGCCTCTCCCCGTCACTCATGCTCTCTCTCGAAAATAACCTTTTAAAAGAATACATATCTGTTCTCTCCACTGTATAGGGATTCAGAAGAAAATAATTACTCATTGTTTATAGTATATCTTCTGTGAAGACAAACTATGTTGAGAGCAAGTTGTAAAACTTCTTTCATCCGGTGGGATAAGGGCAGGGACTCTGGAAAAGGTCTATTCAAATGCCTGCTCCTCACCACTTTGCCATGCCCTTTATAGGAATTATCCCATCTATCTTTCTTACAAACTTACTACTATCACTAGCTTCATTTACAGATGAGTGGACAGACTTTAGAGAGTTAGAGCTACATTTCTGGCTCTCTGAAGTCTGTTTACTCTTCGATAAGACGAGCGTTTACCCAGTTTGTAGGAAAGAAATGGGATAATTTCTCTAAGTTCCTTGGCAAAGAGTAAGTATTGAAAAGATGTCATCCCTTACTGTTACTTAGATCTCATTATAATGGTCAACTGAAATGTCACCTGTAAAAGAAAGTTTATGAATTGTGAAAAGTGACATAATTTTAATCATCATTATTCTTAATAGCATATCATGGGCATTGTGTAATGAATATACAATTTTAATTTTGTTAGGAAAAAAAAAAGAAGACTTTTGAACTTTCCACTTGAGAGCCAAGGGTTTAAAATTTTGTCACTTCTTGGAAGTTCCTATCTATGAAGTATGAGCAGAAAGTTATGAAATAATAGTGTGCAAATTATTAAGAGGATTTTGATAATGTCAGTTACTGGAAGCTTTTTACTGAGATCATTAAAGACCCATTTGAGAGGGGTGCCTGGGTGGTTCAGTCACTTAAGTGACTGACTCTTGGTTTCAGCTCAGGTCACGATCTCACGTTTCAGGGGTTCAAGCCCAGCATCGGGCGCTGCACTGACAGTGCAGAGACTGCTTGGGATTCTCTCTCTCCTGCTCTCTCTGTCCCTCTCACACTCACTCTTGCTGTCTCTCTCTCAACACCCCCCCCCAAAAAAAAACAACAAAAGAAAACAAACAAAAACTCGAGAATATGGAGAAGTAATAACAGTATTCCTCAAGTTAAAGCAAAAGCTAAGGAACTATTGGATATTTTACAGCAAGTCAAAAAGCACATTCTCTAGAAAAGGAGGAAGCGGGAATGGCAGTATTATCAAATTTGCAGTGGGTGATGTTTGATATTTAATAAGCTAATAAATTTTATCTTTTACCAATTTGATTGGCTGATTTACACATCATAGTGATTTTCCAAGTCTTAGGAGGAAAAATTATACAAGTCAGGAGGGAACACACAGTACACACCTTTATTCACCACTGAGTGTGCTACATTCACTCCCAGTGTATTAACAAAAATGGGGGGTGGGGAAAGAGTGTTTCCATAGCAACACTAGCAAAACAGAAAATTTGCCTACTAAGATCACATTTTTTAACCCCACCCACTCACCAAATTGAAAGCCTGTGAGAATTAATGAAGCTCAAAGGTAAATTATTTTAAAAAGAAAATAAATTAAGATAACATGGCAAGAATGATCAATTATTTACAACCAAAGTGTCGCCAGAGGTAAAGGCAACGCATTTCCTTTGATATAAGAAGATTCAAAGGGAGGGTTAGTGGGAGGAAGAGATCTGGAGAGGGCACATCACTGTGGTAAAATTAAAAGGGTGGAAGGTAGCTGAAGCCCATATAATCTGACAGGATCTTGGGTCACTGCAGTGTATGTGGACCATAGTGTTTTACACCTGTTTGATTATAACCTTCAGTATCATAAAGGAACTCCTTATTCCCTTCTTGATTCAGAATAGCTAATGTTGAGGGGCACCTGGATGGCTCAGTCCTTTAAGCATCTGGCTCTTGGTTTCGGCTCATGTCATGCTCTCATGGTTCATGGGATTGAGCCCCGTGTTGGGCTCTACACTGACAGTGTGGAGCCTGGTCCGGATTCTCTCTCTCCCTCTCCTGCTCATCTCTCTCTCTCTCTCAAAATAAATAAACATTTAAATAAATAGCCAATGTTGACTAAGATGTCACTGCTGTGTTTGCTTGGCAAAATCATGAAATCCTTAAGCAATTCTGTGAGATGGGTATTATTATCTCTTGTTTTACAGACGAAGGTCAGAAGAGCAGAGAAATTAAATAATTTGTACCTTACTTTAAAACATCAATACATGTTTTATGGCTTCCTGAATTCTTTTTAAACAAGCCTCACACACGATTTTAACTAAAAATGAAAACTGACTTCAGAATTATATTCAGAATAGCTGAGGGAGCACTTTATGTAATATTTTGAGTTATCATGTAACATTAAGATGTTATCTCATTTACTGGTCATTGAAATGTATGCGTAGTATACGCACGGCCTTCATTAATTATCTGTTTAAAGAGTAGTGCGGGGCAGTGCGGCATAGTGGATGTCTGTCTTTGAGTTGACTTGAAAAGTTCATAAATCCACCTGTTTCAAAACTCTTAAATTATGGCAAGGAAAATACAGTGGTAAACACATTAGGGATTATCAAATGTTGAAACAAATGATATATGCAAAAGGAAATGATACTTTACTAAGAGGATAAACCTTTTAAATTAGTTTCCACTATAGGATAGCAAAATAAATTTGGTAAACTTCATCTGCCCTTTCTACTAATCTTCTTTTTTTTCTCACTTTGTTGTTACATATATGAACTTCTATGTATGTGTATATGAAACTAATGGCAAATTATAAATGTACGTGGTTTTTTTTGTTGTATGTATTTATATGTACTCTTGTCTCTTGTTATGGCCTTTGAAGAGCTGAATCTTTATGTTCCCCTTCTGTTCTTTCTTAAAAAGAAAAAACCAAAAAAAGTAGAAATAAAGTACCAAAAAATAAATTTCAAAGGTACTTTTCATCTGTTACACATTTTTTATTACATCAGTTTGCATCATATTCAACTAAATTGTGTTTTTGCCATTTTCATAAACTGATGTAATCCATGTGAACTTTGATACATTTTTAGATTTAAAGGCAGGCAGAGCCTCACACGAAGTACCCGACAGTGAAAAGCGGCCTTTCCATATCTTTTTCTTTCATTCATTCATTCATTCATTCATTCATTCATTCATTTATTTATTTATTTAAGTAATCTCTCAACATGGGGCTCAAACTCTCAGCCACGAGATCAAAAGTTGCATGCTCCACCAACTGAGCTGGCCTGGTGCCCCTCTTTTCCTTCTTTTTAAAGTGGTTGTGTACTTGATCAGTTCTTTCATATTATCTGACTCCTACAAAGATTTGAGTATTTTCGTATAGATATAGTAATTTTCCTCTTTCTACCTTGTATAAACTTCTGTGCTTTAGGCTTTATGTGGCAATCACCATATTAAAAACAAAATAAAACCCTGTAACCTACACAAGGTTCTGTAAATTTAAGTAGTGGGCTCCCAAGAACTAAGAAGGTTTGAGCCCACATAGTATCCTGTATCCAAGAATGGGGTGGTGGGAGGAAGAAAGGAATTATAAAGACTATAAATACAAAGTAGTGTGTTTCAATGATACTTTTCAGAGAAGAAATATAAAAAGAGAAGATAAAATTTTGTGAGTTGTAAAGTCCAATTTTATTAATGCCAATTCATTATTTTTTGGACATTTTCTTGAGGATTCAGTAACAGTTTTAGAGTTTCTGTATGCATTTAATATTGCATTTGCAACATAGTATGCATTCTTTTTACAAATTTTGTCAAAAAGGCAAATATTTTTCCTGTTATTATTTTAGCTGTTTTGAAATTAACATTAATTGTCTCCAAGTTAAGAAGCTATGATACTCAGTAGCAGTAAAAGTCTAAATCATGATTAACCTTCTGAGTTGGTATCTATCCAGGTAGGGACTTCACCCTCACATACTCATCTCCAGTATGTCTGACTCACCAGGTTTATTTGGTCAAAAAAGGGGCTTTAGAACAAATAGTTTGTTGTTTTATTTCCTACAGCTGTAAGAGCTTGCTGTTAAGATAATACAGACTTCTGTTTGAACAATACTATGAATTTTCATTTTAGAGCAGTGTTTCTCAAACTTTAGTGTACATTAGAATCACCAGGAGAAACATTAAAAAAAAAAAAACAACTGAGGATAGAATAAATAGGACATCAGTTAAATGGTGGTGAGAGTTTGAAGGAATGGAGATGGGTCAATGAACATTTTTATGGAAGCCTACTCATCCTGATGTGGTGGGTCAAGAAATGAGATTTTTAACCTTTTTGTAAGCTAACAAGCTATCTGACCACAATTTCAGAGATTCAGAAGACTCCTTGAGTCAGACACAATGGCCTTGATGATACCCAGCACAGCAGACAGCATGGGCTCCATGTTCATATGAGTTACTCCTGGCACTCAAGTCCAATGGAGGCCATGCTGAGTAGCCCAAGTGGGCACTGCATATGCTATGATTTGTCACGCCTGAGGAACCCTGACTTAGGAAACCCCAATTGTTTAAAAGGGACCCTACCAGAAAACCTCCCCAACTTTTGCCCTACAGGATTATTTTTATTTTACTGTGAAAAAATATCTCTGTTTTCTACCCTGCAGGGAATTATTCCCTCTGTCTTCCAAGGCTGTTTGCTGTACATTCTAGAAAAGATACTCTAAAGCAGAGGCTCACCTTTCCTCTGTTCACGTGACACAAAAGACCTATGGAGAATTGTCTTCAACATGGTGATTGGAAGAAGGACAAGTTCAGAGGAACAGTCATAGCAGTTCTGATGTTTCTAGTCTCCACAAAATTATGCCCTGTTGATGACTTTCTTTATTCTGGATTTTTTCCCCCGGAGGCAGTATTTAATAGTAGTAGTAATGTAGTAATGTAATATTTCTTGGTGATAACAACTTCAACATTTTCAGCTTATTAACATTATAATTTCAGTCACTTCTTAGTACCTCAGTTTTTAATACATCGTAGCTTCCATTTGTTGATGACTTTACAATGATCCTTATAATACAACATGATGTATGCACTACTAAAGTCCTTCTTTTATTGTTTAAAAAAATGAGGTGAAAAGGTGTTATTTGACTTACTATTAGTCACATGCCTACCAAATGGTAGAGCTATTTTCCCTATATTGTTCTCTTTTATTGTTGTAAGTACGGAAAAATATTTGCTACATGTGCAATTGTGGGGTCATGTAAGGATATGAAATGACCAAGTTAGGATGCCTTAGATTTGGTATTTGATATATTTGTAGACAATTTGTTGGTAGGCAAAGTGGTTGAAAGCCTTGGGAATTAGTATGATGTATTCGACAGAATTCAGTTCTCAACTGAGGATATGTTCGTATTACCTAAGTATATGATTTCCTTATGTAAAAGTTTGATGTTGTAGCTTAACTATGTAGGACTCTGGAGCAGGCTATCAGAAGAAATAGGCCTACCCTAATTTTAGAAACTGTCTTGTTGCTGTATTTCTTTCCTCTCAAGCACTGATCAAATTCTCTTCCTTCTCCACGCTAATTCTTTCTTGGGTTTCTGAATCTGCACTGGTGCTCAACATTTAGAGACTGAAGCAACGGATTATAGATTAATTCTAAAATTCCAGAGTGGAATCACATGGATTACTCTGGATCCTTGGTACATCCACAGCCAAATTTTACTAGTATTTTTAAGGATTAGGTGACAGTGAATTAATTCAGGAAGTTTTGAGAATTACGTAATGATTGTATTAGTCTAGTAAGATGCTTGTCATGTAGGAAGACAGCTTTTGTGGCCTCTCAAAGTATCATGATAATGAATGATGATAATTTAGCGAATCTTGTTATAGATGTTGATGCAACTGGGATAAAACCTTGAAAATACTTGGAAATGATTTTTCCCACATTTTCAACACACATTTAATTGAGTGCCTGCCCTTGCTACACATTGTGTGGGATATTGGAGGTGTATAGATGTGAAATAACTGCCTCCTCTACCTAACGAACTCACATTTAGTGGTTTGTTGAGAGAAAGAGAAAGGGAGACAGAGAGAGAGGGAAGAGAGAAGTGAGTATAGTTTTGTGTGGTACTAATTAAAGGCAGTGGGTTACTTTTATTGATTTCCATTAAATTATGCCTCTATTTAGAATACCATTTCTCCAAGAGTAATTAAATTCCTATGTCTAATGTAGCTTAAGTGTTACCCTCTAGAAAAGGATTTGCAAGATTTAGTCCCAGGAAAGGTGTATTGTATTAAACATGTAGATTTCTAGGAATGACACCATGTCTGTAAATCAATCTTTTGGGAAGTCTCTGTGGCTCAGTCAACTGCACCTCTGACTTCGGCTCAGGTCATGATCTCACAGTTTATGGGTTCGAACCTGTGTCAGGCTCTGTGCTGACAACTCGGAACCTGGAGCCTGCTTCGGATTCTGTGTTTCCCTCTCTCTCTGTCCCTTCCCACTCATACTCTGTCTCTCTCTGTTTCTCAAAAATATATAAACATTGAAGAAAAATAAAGAAAAAAGAAATCAGAATGTTTGGACGGTGCTGGGTTATGTGGGTTTGTATGAGATATGTTGAACAAGGTTTTCTGGTGATTCTTTGCAGGTGTCAAGGTGTATAGCTGATATAGAAATTAATTCAGTCGAACAGTCTTTTATTTTAAGGGGTTCCTAGCTGACTCAGTTGCTGGAGCATGTGACTCTTGACCTCAGGGTTATGAGGCCAAGCCCCACACTGGGCATGGAACCTACTTAAAAAAATGTTTTCTTAAATCTTTTATTGTTTGGTGCTTGTAGAGCATCCCCCCCCCTCATAATATAATCCCCCTGGTGATTATATTACCAGTTGTGTATTATTTATTTTCATTACTACTAAAAGGAGTTTTGCTGTTCTTATAGGATGATATCTCCTTTACCTTGCCTTCTGTATTCCAAGAGTCTGCCAATTTGTTTGGAGCTAATTGTATCTCTGAAGATTAGACTTGAAGCTTTGTGGTTAATTTCAAAAGCATTTCTTGAATATGGCAGATCCAGGCTGAAATCTATACAACATGATCCAGAAGCCATGTTCCAAAAGATTTTTTCACTGGACCATTAACAGAAGAATAAATGCTGATTCTTTATTCCAGACTAGCTTGATTTCAACAGCTTTTATTTATATGTTTTTGCATATATTATACTCCCAAAAGCTCGCACTAGAAAGAAAAATAGTGTTTGTATTATCAGATTTTTATTTCACATAGCTTGGAATCAAATCAATTGTAATAAAATGATAGGCTATGAAAAAAGAATTAACATGTAGCCTTACTTGCATCTTATATGGTATAAGATTTATATGTGATTTGGCTTAATATAATCACAGATTAATGTTTTACTATTAATTTTAATCTTCGTTTATGTCATGATTCCACTATTTACAGGAGTGTTAAAATATTTGAACAGATATAAATAATAAGACTCCATACTTTATTCCACTTGGTCAGTTTATTTATGAATAGTTTTAATTAAAATATATGTTATATATTATGTCGCCTGTTCTGTTTCTCTCAATAAACAATAGTCAAGATGGCAAACTCCTTTTTTTCTCCTCAGTAAACTCAAATAGATGAACTTGTGCTAAGTTATTTTATCAGCGTCTGTTGGAATTTTTCAAATCACTAGAATATATTTTTCTACATTAAAATAGGATTTTATTAAAAATATATCTTTTGTGTCTTGGAATCAATTTGGGATTGCTCTGCTAGAAAAACAAAAGTGAGTTTGAAAAAAAGATAATGATTATAATTATGTGCTCATGTTTCATGTCATTAAACAAAAGCAGAAAGTCTTCAGAAGCGTATTTTAAGCAAGCATAAGTAAAACATAAAAACAGCATTTAGTTATCTTTGTAAGCATGGGCTTAGTAACCCATAGTTCTATAGTGAGAGGGAATCGACATGTATTTGGATATGTTGTTTTGCTTAAGTATTGATTTAGCTTCTTTCAAACTGCATGAAAAATGCCTGCACAGAACGAATGATGATCTCTTGATGGAGAGAAGAAATAAGTGTGTTCTAATGATGAAGATACATTAAATGCATAGAGATGTGGTGCTAAAAAGTGGCCTTAGAAATAGGTCCAGCTTTGTTTACCTGAGAGTTCTTTTCTAGGCATTATCTTTACTTTCCAAAACCTTCAGCAAACCATTTCTCAAAACTCATTGACATTAAATTCTCATTTTCTTTTCTTTCGTTTTTTTTGAACTTTATTTATTTATTTTGCAAGACAGAAAAAGCGACGGAGGGGAGACAGAAAGGGGGGAGAGGGAGAATCCCAAGCAGGTTCTGCATTGTCAATGTGGAGATTGATGTGGGGCTCAAACCACGAACCTTGAGATCAGGACCAGAGCTGAAACCAGGAGTCTGATGCTTAACCAGCTGAGGCACCCAGACACCCCAGATTCTCATTTTCAGTGTAAACCATCACTTGCAAGGATGGTGGTTTCTCCTTAGACATATCATCGCTACCCCCCTTGAAGCAGGTGGAGTTTCTCTTTGGCATTCCTCCTGTATGCAACCTATCAGTTAGAAAGAAGAATCAACAGGGTCAACATCAGATAACATTCACATTGTTAAACAAAATACACTCCAAACCATACCAAAGGATACAGACCAATTCATTACAGGGATTGCTCTGAGTAGGGAAATTGATCAAGGGAGGTGAAGAAGGGGAGTTTCAAGGTTACTTGTAATATTTTATTTTGTATATTAAAGGTTTTAAAGCAAACATAAAAAAGGATAAAGGTGAATTCTGAGTAATGGATTTCAGACTATTTTTTCTATGCTTTTCAGTATTTTTAATCTCCCCCCAGATCACAAAAATAAAAAGACTTGTGGCTAAAAAGTGTCAGTGGCTAGCAGTACTCTCTTTAGAATCTTTTCTCTTCTTGGAGCACCTGGGTGCCTCACTCTGTTAAGTGTCCGACTTTGGCTCAGGTCATGATCTCTTGCTGCTTGAGTTCTAGCCCCACTTAGGCTCTGTGCTCCTGGACCCTGCCTCAGATTCTATGTCTCCCTCTCTCTCTGCCCCTCTCTTGATCACACCCTGCCTGTCTCTCAAAAATAAACATTAAAAAAAAATTAAGAATAGATTCTTTCATCTTCTTTAATTTTGAGTTATTTCCATTTTTGATAAAAGCAGTACTTTTAAAATTTTGTTCTCTGTGTGTCACAATTTCACTGAAATAAAGTAAAATTAGCAAAACATGTATATTGTAACCACTAGAAAATCATCTGTCAATCACTGATCACATGATGTGTTTGTGTGTATTGTCTGTGTATGTGTGTGCTAGTTTTATATGGTACATGGATGTATATAAATACCCTTTAGAAGCAGGGATTATGTCCTATATTTTTATTCACTCAACACTTTTATATAGCAAGTATTTAGTAAATATTTATTGAGTAAAAGTAAACTCTCTATATGTGTTATCCTAGATTTTTTCCCTCCCAGTCTGGATGTGTATTTACCTAGAGATCACAGTTATCAAGTATTGAAAAATGCCAAATTTATCTCATCCCGGTTGACATGTTGGAATTTTGTAACTTTTTAATCTCAAATCCGAGTTTCCAGCCTGCCTTCTTCAGTCAACAGATCTTTTCCATAGTACCATTGTTTCTTTATAGAAATGTTTTAAATAGTATGTAAGTATAACAGATGTGATTTTAAAAACATATAAAGCAATTTCTCTATACATTAAGATTTTCATAGTAATATCTTTGTTCACCAGGATATAGTAAGTTGCTCAAAGACTTCGATAGAATTCTGCTGGGCATATATATTTATATGAATTTTTTAAAGTTTATTTATTTTGAGAGAGAGAAAGAGCAGGGGAGGGGCAGAGAGAGAGGGAGAGTGGGAATCCTAAGCAGGCTCTGCCCTGTCAGCATGGAACCTGATGCGAGACTCAATCTCAGGAAAAGTGAGATCATGACATGAGCCAAAATCAGAGTTAGATGCTTACCTGACTGAGCCATCCAGGTGCTTCTATATTTATCTGAATTTAAATAAAATTTGCTTATGCATCGTTTTATGTGCGCTAGAAAAAACCACTGTGCATTATTTGCCATTATTTGCTTATAGTTTTGGAAAGAGAAGAATATTTTTACCTTTTACATGAAACAGTATTAGATTAGGAAGTAAGGTGTTGTCTACTTGAGGTCTTCCCTACTTCCTGTCAGCATAAGAAATGCTAAGGAAATGTCACACCTCACTATCTTTTTTCAGTATTTCACAAAACAAGGTGAGAAAGCAGAACACTAATGATCTGCTTTCTTTTCTCATTCTTTTTATGGTAAAAAGAAAATAAAATAAAATTGAGCTCATTTTATTACTTACTGTATTAAATCACTATATTCCTGAATTGCTTTTGGACCACCATGTGGTGGCAAGAGATTTTATGTAGGGCAAAATACAGTGCAAATTATGAATCGTTAAGGTGCTTACATTGATTTCAGTCATGTATGTACATGTTGAAGTGGTCATCAGTGATTATAGTTGTAAAATAGCCTAGTCTATGAAGTCACGTTTGTAAGATTCAAATAGCAAACCCCACTGAGTTTATTAGCATACAAATAAGTAGAAAATATAAAGGTAGGTATTTATCTTCGATGCTATAAAATGTTAACTGAATTTCCTAAATCCCGTAGTTAGCAAATAGCACCAGAATTTGAAATCCGATATGTTTGATTGAAAAGTGTGTGTCCATCATAATATTATACCTCCAAAGTAATTGTTTGTACCTGTACACTTTTCTTCAAAACATAAAAGTCTGTTCAGTCCCCTAAGTCAGCTATTTTCAGAAGGTAATCATTCAAATGATTACCCTGATTCTTTTGATATGTTAAGAACATTTGATGAAGATAGGCAAAACTCACTAGAGTAATAAAAAGTTGTCAACATAGGCATAACACAATAAATGGCTAATCCTTATTGGGTGTTAACTATTTGTACATTAATTACATAACATGCATATTTTACTTGAATTCGTCCATTGTGTAGATCTATTACCTCTTTATTAGAAAGAAAAATGTTGACATTCTCTAGCCAAAGACATTGTTTTGATTTAGAGATGTTTCTTGAATGATGTTTCTAAGTCAATTCTTTATATTAACATGAGTATCAACATTATTGGGGTCTAACTGAACTGTCATGATCCCTGAAGGTTTCCTTTCAAAGCTATTAAAGAAAATTCTTTGCAATCAAATATTTCAGAAAACTTATATTTTTCCTCTGCAATTAACATACAGTCTAGGAAGCATATTATATACAGGTTTGGAAAATAGTTTCCGAGAGAAAATGTATTCAGGTATTGTTAAGGAAAATCATAGAATTATTTCAGTGTATACTGTATAATTATATTGCTCTTATTAGACTTTCATATCACCTGATAGAATTCAATGCTAGTGGAAGAGATAAGGATATGACAAAAAAGTGAAGGTTGAGAATGAAGAGGCCTTCAAGGGAGCTGATCTTTCTTTAATCTGATAAACCTCTCCATTCTCTATTTCTGTTTCTCTTTCTTTCTTTCTTTCTTTCTTTCTTTCTTTCTTTCTTTCTTTCTTTCTTTCTTTCTCTCTCTCTCTCTCTCTCTCTCTCTCTCTCTCTTTCTTTCTTTCCCTTCCTTCCTCCTCCTCCTCTTTTTTTTTTTTTTTCTCCTTACAGATCAGTGCATATCAAAGTCTTTTTCTCTGACAAAGACTATTCTCTCAGGATCTGAGGGCAAGACCTATGTAAAGATAGCCTCCCAGCTGATATATGATGGTGCTGTTGTGTTTTTAGTCTTTAGCAATTTCTGAACATTTGCTGGGAAATTTTCCATTAGCCTGAAATATTTTTCTACCAGTGTTTCTGGTTTTGGTACTGCCATGTCTTCATATGTTTTCTAAAAGACTGAGGATGTTAACATTTTTGATGAGTTTAATGGAGACTAAACATTGGTTTTGTGATATGAGCATAAGCTTCCGAGTCAGAAAGCTTAGGTCCACGTCCATTTTGTTAAGCTTGCGAGTGCTCAAAATAGTCTTGTAATGATTTTCTGTTTTAAATGCTCAAATCAATAGGTAGGTACGGATGTGTATATTATTAATACATCTATGACATTGTATATATACTTATTCTCATATACACATGTGAATTTTCATATACACATAGGCTGTTTTAGTTTTTTTGTTTTTGTTTTTGTTTTTTAATGTTTATTTGTTTTTGAGTGACAGAGCGGGAAGAGTGTGACCAGGGTAGGGGCAGAGAGAGAGGGAGACAAAGAATGTGAAGCAGGGCTCCAGGCTCTAAGCTGTCAACACAGAGCCCGATGCAGGGCTTGAACTCACCAACCCCGAGGTCATGACCTGAGCCAAAGTCAGAGTTTCACCTATTGAGCCACCCAGGCGCCCCTGCTGTTTCATTTATAATAAAGCCATTTAATGAATTTGTCTGGCTATCTTAATAAGGGCAGAATTCAGTTCCAGTTTTCTCTAAGGAACTTGTGCCAAGTTGTGTCTTTTGTATCTGTACTTGGTTCGATTTTAATGTTTGATACTATCTTAAACTGTACTATAAATTAAATGAGAAAAAAATACACGTTTTTTATTCTGAATTAAGTTATTATTACAGGATATACTTATATAGCCAATTATGATTACTATAGCCATAACTATAGTTATACACTGAGCAAATATTCACATTTTATTAGGTAGGAATTTTATCAGTCTTAACGCAAATTGCCTTATGGCATTTAACAGTAGATAATTGGCTTGAAAAGTAAAAATGTCACCAGAATGGAAGTTAATTAAGGACTTGAAGTGTCCAAAAGACATGTCAGTTTTCTAGAAGTCGTGGCTAGCTGGTCTTTTGCCACAGGAAAGAGCACCACCAGCAGCTGTTTATTAGTTCCTAATACAGACTTCTTAAGTGTAAAGTTCAGTCGAATGTTTTATCACAAATTTTACTAGATAAAACAGATTTCATTAAGTTTTAATGAACAAAGAAGTTAACATACGTGCCTTTCATGATGATGCATTTATAGATTTCTGAGCTGGGCATATAAAACTTAGCAACTTTCAAGCTTCAAACCAACCTCTAAAATACACATTTTTTTTTTCTTGTACATAACTATCTATCTTTAGGTTTCTACAGCCATTTCAAAGTCTTGCAGTAAATGGCATTACTTCATAAAATTAGTGTTTAAAAATTACACGTATAATTTTTATTATGTATATATTGTATATATATAATATATATAATAATCAGAAATAAAGGTGATTTGAACTCTCCTCCTGGGAGAATTGTCTTTTATAAGTTTGCTGCCCTTATTCATCTCTCTTTCACTTTTTTTTAAAAATAACTAGCTGTGATGATTAATGTCATTATGGCTTGTTAAACATGGATTATGTTCATATTATAAGCCATGTGATTCTGGATCAGATCAGTTAAGTTGTACTTTGTTATGCTTTCCAGGGTCAATAACAGCATGGCAGTTAGAGTGGAGCTTTGAAAAGCATGTCTGGCGCTGAGGGTGAATGTCCCCGAGTGTGTTCTTTGTGGGACATCTTCCTCGTGTGTGTTGTGAAAGGAAAAATTTTAACATCCTTCTCCAAGACATAAAGACATTGAAAAGTTCTAATATTTCTTCATTGAAAAAATTATTTAACTTATTTATGTGTTATCCAATATTTTTGTTTAAATTCACAAAATGCTTGGGGTGCCTGGGTGGCTCAGTCGGTTAAGCGTCTGACTTTGGCTCAGATCATAATCTCACGGTTCTTAAGTTCGAGACCCGTGTCAGACTCTCTGCTTACAGCTTGGGGCCCGGATCCTGCTTTAGATTCTGTGTCTCCCTCTCTCTCTGCCCCTTGCCCACTCGTGTTTGTTCTCTGTCTGTCTCTCTCTTTCAAAAATAAATAGACATTAAAAAAATTTAAAAACAAAATGCTTAAGTTTATCATTTGTCATATACATAGGAACATTTAGTTGTTCTTATATTGCCTGTTAAAAATAAAGGAAGACTTGTATTCTGAATTCTGTCAAGAATATGCTTCTTGTTTATTTTCTCATTTTGTCTTTTATCTTCCCATCCTAAATTTTCCCTACAAACAAGTTGCTCCCATCTCTATTTACTTTGCCATTTTATTCACTTTTTGCTACATTTTCACACTGAATTTGACTTTTCAGCAGTATTGCAATGCAATATTACTGAAACGTATACACTTTTTTCCTTGATTTTTGCTTTGTTGAGCTTTTTCTTTTTGTTACGGCTAGAAAACCTTCGGTTACTCTTCCTCGTCTAATTTCTAACATTTACTAGCTCTTCTTCTAATCCATGTTTTCCTAGTGGCTGATAGACTGAAACCATTGTCCTTTTAAGCACACTAGAGAGTTTTCTTTTAAATTCTTAGGAATTCTTAGTTTATAAGATCTCCCATCAGGCAGTATTTTATAGCCCTCAGTAATCCCTCCTTAAAAGTTCAGAAAGTGAACAGATTATGGTTTTGAATAACTGAGAATTGAAGTCAGTAGTAATATAAAAACTGACATAAACGTATGTTTCCATTATATAGTGAAGTCTGGACTTCCTTTGGAAGAGTACTCATTGAAGCATAGTTCGTAATGAAAGATCAGAAACCACTGATCTTGAACCACTAATCCACTACGAGACTTATACTTTTCTAAAACCTGATTATTCCTGTCCTTAAAAATGAGTTTAATATTTATATTTATTGTATTTACTGGTAATCTCTTCCTATTCTGCCACTGTCTTCTAGCTGTTGGAGGCAGGCCACGGGTGAACTCAACGTTAAGTTATCTTTTCAAAGAGACAGCATAAAAATGAAATCATAATTAACCCTCAAAGCTAGATAGCTAACATTTACATTGCTTTCTGCCTGGCAGGCACCTTTCGAAGCACTTTACATGTAGTAACTCATTTAATCCTTTCAACAGTCCGTGAGGCCAGCTTTGGCATTATTCACCTGAGAAACCAGAAGAGATTTAACGTTTCCCAGGTTTGCCCAGCTAGAATGCAGCAAGGTTGGTGTTTAAGCCTCGGCAGTCAGCTTTCAGATCTGTGTTCTTCATCACTAAATGTCACTGTCTCTTGTAAAATCTTATCACATGGAAAGCATAATAGTAACACTGAGAAATACAAAGAGAAAAATCTGAAAACTATTAGAGAAAGAAAAAAATAGAATTTATCTATAAAATGTCATTAGCAGACTCAAAACAGACTTGTTATCTCCAGCTGAACTTTTAACAGAGTAACATTTTAAACGTGCTAAAGTAAAAGTCAGGCTAGAATTCTCTAACTATGCTAACATACAAGAACGAATGTGAAATCAGGCCATTTTCAGATGATGTGCAGATTCTGATAGTTTGGTACTCACAGGTTATCTCTGAAAGAAGAAGAATGTATTTCCTCCAGAAGGAAACTATTATATTTTTATGGCTTTTTGTAAAAACAAAAACAGAAAAACCTTAATATGCTATTAAGAACGTGCCTAGTTATAGTAGATAGTACATATTTATTGATCTCTCAATGTCATTTCCTTTCTATTTATAGAGAAATACATGCTATCAAGGTATTTACTAAAGACAGGGTGCTACCAAGATGAATATACTCTACTCATTCAAGCTTTTTCTAAAACTGAAATGTTAGTCATTGAAAGAAAGCACTCAGGGTGCCCGTATCCTCTGCTGCTGCAGAGCTAATAAGCAACGGTATTCAAGAATAGTAGGTTATTTATATTACTTAAGAGTTAATATACACATAGCAACTTTAGTAGATTAGATTACTGATTGAGGAGTTGTGCATCGTAAATAAGGAGTTTCTCTTGCTTTTTACGTCCTTATAATTGATTTGAAAACCTCAGCACTGTGTGTATTCACAAGTGTGTATTCATGTGATCATTCAAATTCTAAGATACAATGTTTCCTTTTCAGCGCTTGGCTTTGGAAGCAGAGAAGGTTCAAGCAGCCCACCAGTGGAGAGAGGATTTTGCGGTAAGGATCCTTTTTAACCACTTAAGTAGTAACTTTTTGTGCTTGATTGTTATGATTACATCAAGATTTTTGAGTGATAGAATCTTAAGATGATATGAGACCAAAACACAGCCACATTTTGTTTCTTTAAAAAATTTGCTTTTGGGGCGCCTGGGTGGCTCAGTCGGTTAAGCGTCCGACTTCGGCTCAGGTCATGATCTCGTGGTCCGTGGGTTCGAGCCCCGTGTCGGGCTCTGTGCTGACAGCTCAGAGCCTGGAGCCTGTTTCAGATTCTGTGTCTCCCTCTTTCTCTGACCCTCCCCTGTTCATGCTCTCTCTCTGTCTCAAAAATAAATAAATGTTAAAAAAAAATTTTTTTTTAAATTGCTTTTGGGTAATCAGGGCCATTAAGTTAGTCATGATGTTCTTGCTTGTGTTCCATATTAAAACAAGTCTTTGGAAATGTTCTCCTATAATCAAAGTTATTTATAAAATTAATGATATTAAAAGAGAATTACATTATAATGTCTGAATCATATTTATAGATATGAATATACTAGTTGGCAAACAAGATGCATTTTAACAACTTTGAGCGTGTGAGAATGATATGCATATTACAGTCACCTTGGTGGTGGGCAGTGTGATTGAAGTGAGAATGAATGAATTAAACTTTCTAAAATTTAATTGGTTCCACTTTGGCTAGATGCAATCTTTCTTTTACTGTGGTCTACTTTCAGAAGTTCCAGTTGATATTAGCGTTTCTATATATGTTTTTGATAAACTTTTGCTAATTATACAGATAGCAGAAATTTTCCTTGTAATCAGTTTTGTCTGCTTATTTATCTTTCATCTGTATTTCCTTCTCTTCATGTGTTCATCCATCCTTTCATCGTCTTTTTTTCTATCTCTATGTCTGTGTATCTATCCGTATATCTATTAATACATCTATGAATGGATTCAGTATTTCAACTTACCTCATCTTATCTATTGATCTATCTGTCTTGTTATAGCCAGGGGTACAGTGAAAAAGTTTGCCCTTAATAGTTAAAATATTTATCTTACATATTTGAATTATTTCATTTATAGTGAAAATCTCTATAGTTTCTGATCATAGAAAAATTCCATGTAACTAATTTTGGGCATGTTTAAAATAGGGTATGGGTGACAGCTTTATTGTACTATTAAATTGGTTTTGAATGTTGTAAACAAAAGTCTCAAATTTGAAGGGAAGAAAGTTGTGCTTCAGAGGACCCAAAATTGAGGTTCGTGTCATGTAGATACGGGCTTAGTCCATAATCATTTGTCATAGCTAAGTTCACAAAGATCAATTCATCATCCATAATATATAAAGAAAAAAAATGGTGATTAAGTTAGAAACATAAGTTTGAGTATTGAGGGCAGATTTTAAGCTTATCCAATGAAGGGCTTTACAACGTTGTTAGTTTCTTTTAGATGAAAGGACAGCAAGGTTGAATTTTTTGTTGTTGTTTCTCAAATAGACAAAAAGCAGCCACACTAATTTGCCCCCAAAGACATCTGCTTGGTTAGTTAATATTAAATGGAAATTGCTCTCTTCCTCCCAACTCAGTGGTGGTATAGGAAAAGAAATGCAAAGGCATAACAGGTATAGAGCAAGACCATGTATTCTGCTTAGAGTTGGTATGGTACAACTGGTGTTGTCTTGGTTTA
This sequence comes from Herpailurus yagouaroundi, assembly GCF_014898765.1. Classification (NCBI taxonomy): domain Eukaryota; kingdom Metazoa; phylum Chordata; class Mammalia; order Carnivora; family Felidae; genus Herpailurus; species Herpailurus yagouaroundi. The sequence continues at coordinate 74,642,703 of NW_024412391.1, forward strand.
AATTCTGAGTCAGTTTTAATTCTGAGAACTCAAAAAAACATAAAGTTCACGCGGATCAGCTTTTGTAATATATTCCCTTGCTGTTCGTAAACTTTTCTTTGCATGAAAGGAATTTGGTAATCTTTCTCAGTCATCTATTAGTTACGTGTCTTTTTTAGCTTCCGAGGGAGAAATGATGTGGTAAAGAATAAACTGGCAAGCAGGGTTGTAGTAATGCCTTTATATCATTGGTGTTGTTTTATTTAACTCTTATGTTCTCGCTTTCGGTTTGTAAGAGATTCTTGCCCAGATATATTGCAAACTCCTTGATATCATAAAATCATTAACACTAATTCAACATTTGGGCAATGCTGTAATTCTCCTTGCAGAAGTAATGGGCAGCCAGTGTAGAGGAACCAAGAAACCCTCGATGTGTGTTAACCGTTATCATATTTTTCTGAATCCTAGCCATCATCCCTTGTAAGGCACCCAATCATTTATATATTGCTAAGGAAAGGAAAAAAAGAAGCCAATTAAATTATGATGCGTGAGCAATGTTAAGATGTGTTCTTATCTGTCAGATGTTAAAATGTGAAAAAATTTACCTTGAAATGTCATCGCTGTCGTCTCCTTTCTCAGTGCCTGTCCCCAAACAGTGGCACTGCTAGCGTAAGTCATGCAAGAAGACGAATCGGTCCCATAATGACACAGAAGCCGTTACTAAATTGTACACAGTTAAATAGAAAATAAGTGGTTTTCTCAGTGAGTGTTAGGAGTTCTTGGCAAATAGTGACTACCGTGTAAGAGAATTCTTGAACAAATTCTGTTCTTAATTTCCCCCTAGATTACCTCACAATTTATTTAGGCCCTATGAACATATTGATTGACAGAAAAAGAGATTGTTAAAAGGAAAACAGGTTAGTCCACTTTAGAGCTCTGTCAACTCATTTCCTGAGTACCCTTCTTGAAGGACCGTCAACAATGTTCACAGAATATGTGTTGGTCATAGTTTGTACCCTGAGAATGGATATTTTCCATATCTTACCAGGCCAGCCATACCTGGTCTTTACAGTAGTCCTTCCTATTTCAAGAGCCCTTCGAAACGCCGTAAGTTATTTTATGTTTGAAGACTAGAATGTGAATTCAGATGGCCTAATCTTCAGATTCAAATATTGCAAAAATGCGACACACTTTTTTCTTTTTTTTTTTTTCTTTCTGGAAAATCAGATGATACTTCAATTCCTATATGTACCACGGTTAGACAAATCATTCCAAGCCATAGACAAATCAGATTTAATCATCAACATTAAATTTCCCCTTATTTTAGGAGAGCACACAAAATAATTGCAAGTTTTATAAGTACTTTAACCAAACATTTAAAAATGTTTAATTTGGAGCTAAATGCTACTGTATTCCAAAATGTCTTCTTTTTAAATTTTATAATCCTTTCATCTCTTAAGATAGAAAACTATTTGCATTGGTGCGATAGTTCTTTAATGCCACCCTTTAATAATTTAACACTGGGATGATTTAGAAGGCAGAAATGATTTCATAAAAGGTACATTAACATTTCAAAAAGATACGATGTTTTGATTCTTCCCTCAAGTATTAGTAGGCAAATTTCATTAATATTACTTAGGCAAAATGTTGATTAACACTTCCTACTCTTTAATGTAGAGAAATCTCAGGAACAACAAGAACAAAAGGCAAAGCACTGAAATGCTGGCAACAAGGAAAGGCTCGTGTAATTCACACTCTCCCTTGGCACCACTCAGTTCCCAATTGAATGTACAATTGCGGTAACAAAGGGCATACACTCTAAATGGATGAAGATTTATGCGGTCATGCATTTACAAGTTCAAACCAATATTTGTAAATAAGCTGTATCTACCAGCTGCCTTTCGGGTCTCCATGCAACTTACGGGTGTGAAAGGTGATATTTCATGTCACTTATGATGGACAGATTATTAAGGGCAGGTGGGAGAAGCAAAAAGAGAGCTTAGACAAGGAATTGTTCTGCATGAAATAATTGCTGTTATTTCTACCAAACAGATCTTTTCCAATTGCATTTGAAATCTCATTTGATTACATTGCAATGGTTGGTTAACTTAAGCAATTTTGTTTCCAACTAAGCCTGCAATATTAATTGTACTTACACATGTATAAACATAAGGGGTGCCTAATTTGTATTTTAATAAGTAGGATCTTTATGTATGGCTTATTAGCATCAGCGTGTTACTGCGCAGACTGAGTACAGACGGCTCGAAATTGGCCAGTAAATAAAACATTTGAGGAGCCTTTTTTTAGCTTCAGCTTTACAGAGAAGCTAAATTAGAAGGTGAAATTTTTTTTCTAGTGAAGTTGAACGTTATTGAGTGTCAATCACGCTAACTTGGTTCTCCTAATTTAGAGTTATTTTTATATATTTTTAAAAAAATCACTTTGCTCAAATTGTAATTTGAAATGTTGCTTTTAAAGTTTTGTGTTTATAGGAGTTAAATTAATAGGCACTGGCCTTATGTATTTAATTATTTCATCTATCTTATTCATTTCATGGAAATCCATCAGTTCTGTTGACTGAGGCACAAACAATTATCAGTTTGTGAACTGTGAAAACATACTATATTTATTTTGGTTACCTCGTATAAAGATAAACACTATTCTAAGTTATACAGTGGTATAGATTCTAGATATGAAAGAACTGACTTTTTAGGGATAAAAATTGGGGGAGTGGCATTCTATATTAATGAATAAATGAAGGAGTTTAGTAGATTACCAAAATGATTTTAGACTCTGACTGGATTTAGTCTTTTTTTTTTTTTTAGTTTCTACCTTTGCTTGAATTGCCCTTTTGGGAGCAAGAGGTTGCCTATTTTAATATGTTTTTGCTACATGTCTTTCAATGTTTTACTACTGTTTTCTTTTAAGAGTGTTGTCAATCTCTTCTCCTTATGAAGATAGATCAAAAGGAGCCACAATACAAAACTGATTTCTCCCAAAATTCCAGGCAACCAATTTATAGCAAAGAGGTATATTTATGGTGCTTACTCTTTTTGTTTCTGCATACATACGAATGTCCATTGTTAGAGCATTATAGTAAGCAAAGTTGAAAATAATAACCATGAGCTTTAAATTGTTAGTTATTCTGGGTGATACTCCTTAGCTGTTGTTTTTATACTGAAAAATAGGAGCTAAATATTTATATATCAATTACCTATATAATAACATTGGTTTCATATTTAATAATTTTAAATAGTTACTAATAATTTTCCTAACTTCACTTTCTAATTATGTCTGTTAAAGCAAGGCTCATATGACAGTACATGACAATACAATTGAACCCTCTAAAGTAAGACATCATGATAATATGTTTGGGACATTGTAAACTTAGATCTAAATAGGACTGTGTAAATGTTTCTCGTTCATTTCTGTCCCCCTCTCTGGAAGGGAGGGAGAAGTTGCAAAGGACAGCTATCACTGACTTAGGAAATGAGGAGATGGATGGTGGATCTCTGTATTTTCAAGACCATTCTGCTGCCTTAGTATCCTAACCTTGAACTGATGGAAACGTTGCTAAATTATTGGGAGATTTCTGGAATAGTGCCCGTGTTCTAAAGATTCTAGCCATCCACAGCACCCAGAATCACCCTCGTTGCCATTTAAGCTAGAGTTGATTACTGGTGCCCACTTGTAGCTGTCAAAAGAGAGCTGTCTTAAACTTAGCTATTTCGTTAACCTCTCTATAAGTTAGGTTGCATTTTATTAAAAATTTTGGACACCAGTTAATTGCATTAAGGTGGGGTTTACTGTATTAATTTTTATAAAATGTATTTCTTTTACTATATAAAAGAAATAAAAAGATGAAGAAAAATGTATAAGCCTTACAGATCACTGCAACTTATACACAATGCATAGTCTGCAAAGGTTTGGCCTGTAACCTTCTGTCCATTTTTTTCCCCCTTATTTAAAAAGTTTCAGTGACTCTCCGTTTAGCATAAATGGCAGACCAGGCCCTTCAGGGTCTGCTACCCTCTTACTTTTCCTAAATTTTCTATTGCACCATCTCCGCAGCAGCTGTTATCATCCTGAAATTCTAAAACCGAAACAGAGTGAAACTTGACGTTTCTGTAAGGCGATGTTCTTTACTTCATCTTCAGACTTTTTAAAAACTGCTGTGCTGCCTCCCTGTGAAGATAGTTTTGCTAACAGTACAAAGGAAAGAAGGTTGATGCCGAAGATACAAATAGAATAATTTCTGACATTTTAGAAGCCCTCCATTCCAACATTTAAAAAATGTTTTATTTATTTATTTTGAGAGAGAGAGCAAGCGCATGAGGAAGGGGCAGAGAGAGAAAGACAGAGGATCCTAAGCATGCTCCATGCTTTCAGTGCAGAGTCTTGCTCAGGGCTTGAACTCATGGACCAAACTGTGAGATCACGACCTGAGCCAAAATCAAGAGCCGGACACTTGACTGAGGGAGCCACCCAGGAGCCCCCATCTTCAGACTTTTTGATGATGTCTGCCTAGGAATCTGCTCTTTCCAATTTCCTTTCAGGTTTGATCCCCTAATCTTGGATTTGTTGTCTGTTTTCTGTAGGCCCCTTATACCCAGTATATATTCCTATTCAAATATGTACTCATTGCATAATTTTCCTTTTTCTACTCTCTTTCAGCGCTGAAATGCAAACTTTCTGGAGATAAGAACTATGGCTGATGCGTTGCTAAGAAAATTGTAGTCTGGTATACCATGCATAGCCCACAGTAGCCTCTATGTAATTTTTTAAATTAAAAGTTACCTAGTTGTAGTTTTGAGATAGCTATTTTTACTATAAACGTTATGGTCAGTTGTACTGGAGATATAGTGAAAAATTTATTTGAACAGCAGTTTTTATGTCTGAGTATATTTGTCCAGAGCCGTGGCATGGTTATAGAACACTGGGCTTGAAATTATGCAAGTCTGTTTCGAATTTTGTCTTTGCCACTAACTGGCAATACAATTTTCTGAAGATAACAGCCTTTTGAATATCAGTTTATGTAAAAATGCTTGCTTCTGTAGTCTCTACCAGCATAATTATTTCTGTTAGTTGCTCGGTAATAGTCTCTCTATGCTCCTATGAACCCTCTCTCTCCACCAAGGAAAATGTTTTCTAGAAACCTCATGACTTGTCCATGTGTTCACCAAGTAGGTTGACAAAAGTCCCCGGATGGCTATTCACATAGGCCAGAGAGCATCTCCTAACTCCCATTGCTTCTGTTTTCTGCTTGCCATCATTGCCCCCATGGAAGAATACAGTTCTGCTCAGCTTGCTGTCACCTGGTGCATCCCAGGCTGTCAGAGTGTGTCCTATGTAGACACAGAGTGAATGGCTCTATTCCCAACCATAGAGGTTTTTAAAACTATTTTAGTTAGTTAATATACAGTGCAATATTGGTTTCAGAAGTAGACTTCAGTGATTCATCACTTACATATAACACCCAGTGCTCATCACAGGTGCCCTCCTTTATACCCATCATCCATCTAGCCCATCACCCCGATCACCTAACCTCCATCAACCCCCAGTTTGTTATCTATCATTAGGAATCTCTTGTGGTTTGTATCTCTTTTCTTTCCACACCCCCTTCCCATATGTTCGTGTGTTTTGTTTCTTAAATTCCACATATTAATAAAATCATGTATTTGTCTTTGTCTGATTAACTTATTTCGCTTAGCATAATACATTCTAGCTCCATCCATGTTGTTGCAAATGGCAAGATTTCATTCTGTGTGATGGCTGAGTAATATTCCATTGTGTATATATGTATATATATATATATATATATATATATATATATATATATACCATATCTTCTTTATCCATTCATCAGTCGGTGGACACTTGGGCTCTTTCCACAGTTTGTTGTTGATAATGCTGCTATAAACATTAGGGTGCATGGACCCCTTTGAACCTGTATTTTTGTATCCTTTGGGTAAATACCTAACAGTATAATTGCTGGATCATACGGTAGTTCTATTTTTAATTTTTTGATGAACCTCCACACTGTTTTCCAGAGTGGCTGCACCAGTTTGCATTCTTACCAGCAGTGCAAAAGTGTTCCTCTTTCTCTGCATCATCGCCGGCATCTGTTGTTTCTTGTATTCTTCATTTTAGCTAGTCTGACAGGTGTGAAGTGGTGTCTCATTACGGTTTTGATTTGTATTTCCCTGGTGATGAGTGATTTTGAGCATCTTTTCATGTGTCTGTTAGCCATCTGGATGTCTTCTTTGGAAAAAGTGTCTATTCACGTCTTCTGGCCATTTATTCGCGGATTATTTGTTTTTGGGTGTTGAGTTTGATTAGTTCTTTATTTTTTTATATAATTTTTTTAATGTTTATTATTTATTTTTGAGATAGAGGGAGAGACAGAGTACAAGTAGGAAAGAGGCAGAGAGAGAGAGAGAGACACTGAATCCAAAGCGGACTCCAGGCTCTGAGCTGTCAGCACAGAACCCTGATGTGGGGGCTCGAACCCACTAACCGTGAGATGATGACCTGAGCACAAGTCAGACGCTTAACTGACTGAGCCATCCAGGTGCCCAGTTCTTTATAGATTTTAGATACTAACCCTTTATCCGATACGTCATTTGTAAATACCTTCTTTCATTCCGTAGACTGCCTGTTAGTGTTGTTGTTTTTTTCCTTTGCTGTGCAGAAGCTTTTTATCTTGATGAAGTCCCAATAGTTCATGTTTGCTTTCGTTTCCCTTGCCTTCAGCAACATGTCTAGTAAGAAGTTGCTTCGACTGAGGTCAAAGACATTGCTGCCTTTGTTCTCCTCTAGGATTTTGATGGTTTCCTGTCTCACATTTAGGGGTGTCATCCATTTTGAGTTTATTTTTGTGTTAGGTGTAAGAAAGTGGTCCAGTTTCATCCTTCTGCACGTTGCCGTCCAGTTTTCCAACACCATTTGTTGAAGAGACTTTTTTCCATTGGATGTTCTTTCATGCTTGTTGAAGATGAGTTGTTCACATGATTGGGGGCGTAGAGGGGTTTCTAAAACCTAGGTAAATAATATTTGTATGCGCCATTTGAAAAAAGTAGAAGCTAATGCAAAACTCCATTAAATCAAATATCAAATTCTTAAAGTTTATTGCAATAAGAATAGAACATGATATCTACCTTCTTCACAAAGTTTATGTGTACAATACAGTGTTGCTGACTAGGTACGATGTTGTCTCGCAGATCTTTAGCTCTTATATACCTTGCTTAACTGAAACTATATGCCTGTTGATTAATAACTTGCCAATTCTCCCTCCCTTCAACCCATGGTAACCACCATTTCAGTCTTCGATTTTATTAATTTGCCTATTTTAGATACCTTATGTAAGTGGAATCATACCTTAACTTGTCTTTGTGTGCCCGGCTTATTTCACTCGGCGTAATGTTCTCAAGGTTCATCCATGTTTCCGTGTAGCAGAATTTCCTACGTTTTAAGGGCTAAATTATATTATGTGTGCTATTTTCACTACCTTCTCTTTGTAGATGTGTTCATCTCTTGATGGACTTTTGGATTGTTTCCACATCTTAGCTATCATGGGACTGTTAGTATCTCTGAGATCCTGATTTTAATTCTATTGGATATATACTCACAAGTGGGACTGCTGGATCATATGTAGTTCTAATTTTATTATTATTATTTTTTTTGAGTAATCTTGATAGTGTTTGGTGTAGTGGCTGCACCATTTTGCATTCCCACCAAGAGTGTGCAAGGATTCCAGTTTCTCCGTCTTCGACAATATTGTTGTCTAATAGCTACAGACTCAAACATAAGAACTGACACTGTAAGACTCCTAGACTAAAAGCTTCATGACATTGTTTTTGGCAGTGATTTCATGGATAAGACACCAAAAGCCCAGGCAACAAAAACAAAGTGAGACTTCACAAAAGGAAAAAAAGCGGAATAACAAAGGGAACAATCAGTACAGTGAAAGGTAACCTGCAGAGAAAATATTTGCAAACCATGTATCTGGTAAGGGGTTAATCTTGAAAACACATATGGAGCTCATACAAGCCAACAACAAAAATAGCATCCCTACAGGTTTTTAATCACCAGGGCTCTGAAGCTGGTTCTCATAGTCCCTGTATCATAAAGTTCCTGAAGTAAAGAGTTCATTCATGGTTTATTTAATACTTCTCTCAATGGGGGCATAAACACCTTTCTTTAGGAGTCTTTGAGGAGACTTTTTTCTTATCATATCCTCCTCTTCCTCAGTGTCCCTTTGAACTCTCGTCCATGTATTTTTCCTTTAGGAAACAACCTGTTGACCTCCAGCAAATGGATGTGTGAAAACAGATTCCTAAACCTTTTTTCAACTCTCTATCTATATGGTCATAGTTCAAGTTCAGCATGGAGGACCCCACTGCTGTATACATTCATATCTCCAAAAACCTGTTTGAAATTAAATGAGATAGTTTATGTAAATATGCGTAGCACTTTGGAAGGTCTTCAAAAATGATCATTTTAATAGAGCAGGCACTGCCTCCTTCTAGATGCATTTCTTCCAAAAAGTTGGCCTCTTCCTTTTTAGTGGTTAAGTGCAGCTAGTTACAACTTGAGAAGGAAAATGTGCATTGTCCACAAGAGGCGGCAGATGAATACTGACTGAACTGACTTAAATTCTACTTAACTTACATTTCATTTATGGAGTAAGACTGCATTCGCATAGAATGACTACACTTGGAAGTGAGCAGAGGGCATGAGGGTATCAAATTAAGTCTTTAATTATTTTTGATGTTTGTCTTTATCTGTGTATGAAGTTCTGGTGTGCTTGCTACCTAAAACAGCTCTGGTGCACCTTTCTATATTTAAAAAAAAATGTATTTGACAGGAACGTTAGGGGATATGGACACTAATACATGTATTTATTTACTGCAGATCCTTGTGGACTGGGGCCCTGGGGCAATAACTCCCTTCCCAGAGATAATTTTTATCTTAAGAATAACATCAGATGCTGGAATAATTTCAGTTTAGTGGGGTTGGAGTTATGTTAATTACTTTGCTCACATTACTATGGCAAAGAGAATGCTTCAGGAATTGAAGAATCGGCCTAGAGAGCATTCTTTCTAAAGGGTTACCCCCGTGGCGAAACTTGGAACTTTAAAATAAAGAACCTAAATTTGAGGAACAGGCAATTTATGTAGGTCATGGAGTTCTGTCACTAATAGGATACATTTGGATTTGGGGGGCTGCCTGGGATAGCTGCCCATGAGGACTTCGGGTTTAGTGAACTGGTTTAGCGGGAGGGATATTATGTGTCCAGAATATAAGAAAGCCGCTGAAACAGGGTTTTGGCTAATGTTGAGAGTGTGTATTTATTGTACCCATAAGCTTAGTTTAAAAAAAAAAAAAAAGTCTGTAAGTAGATAGAAGAAAGTTTTGAGATATCCCCGATTTAAAGCTGACAGGTTAAAAAAAAAATGGAAAGGAACCTAGAAAATATTCATCTACAAGTTTCAACAATTATGTAGCTGGACTTTAGCCCTGGATTTCAATACACATAAGAAAAATGCTATGGGACTTTAGGGGAATGACCAACTTGCCCCATCCGTGCAAAATGACCAGTTTCTTGGAAGCTTATGCCTTTTGTTATCTTCTAACTTTCCAAAACAGCCTGTCAACAGATTTATTCCTCATGCTATCCTCTCTCTAATTAATCAAGACTTTCTTTTTTCCTTTTACTTTCTCATCAGTATACAAACTTGTTTTGGTATCTTCTGTCATTAAATCAGTCTATCTATCTTGCCTCTTTTAGCTTCACCATACTTCTTTGCTATCTTATACTGCTAAATTCCAAGGAAATGTACACCCGCACACTCTCTCCATTTTCACCTTTGCCCGCTGGCCAGCCCAGTCCAGTTTGAGTGCACACTGCATCTGTGTCACAACTGTTTTGTAGTTTGCATTTACCTCCATGTCATCGAATCTAATGGGCATATTCTGTGGATCTTTATAATTGGTCTGTTGATCTCATTTTAATGGACCACCTCCAAGTTCTCCTTTCTTCAAACACTTTATTAGTTTTCAGGAAACCCCACTTAGCCGATTTTCCTGTTTTCTCACTATCCGTTCCTTATCAGTTTCCTTTTTAGTACTTGTTTCTTTACAGTGGCTCTAATCTTGTCTAAATTTAGGGCTGTCATAGCCCTCTTGTCTTTACTGCCCATGCTTTGTCCCAGGACACCCCATCCATTTCATTGTATTTAAATATAATTCCACACAGGTCTCTTTTCTGAGTTCTAGGCTCATTTATCTAACTGACCACTTGTTTCCATTAATAGTTATCTTGCCTGCTTGTCACGAACATGCTCAGATGAACTGCTGTTTCCATTCCTTTCTCCCCTCGTATTCTGCTCATCTGTTGATTTTCCCATCTCAAATAATGTCAACTTCTCCCAAGTTAATTTCGTCAAAACGAAAGAGTAATCCTTAATTTCTTTCTCTGCCATAACCCCTTATATAATCCATGTGTAAATTCTGTCAATTTCAAATATATCATGCAACTATTTATTTCTCTTCATCTCCATTACCACCGTCTGTGTCCAATCTCCCACCCCAGCCTGTAGACAGATAATCTTGAAATTGTTAATCAAATTATGAATCAAAGAGTCTACCTACTGCCCTGTAGCATCCACAAATTTGGTTTATATACATAGTTAAAAAAGATTTTATGTTGTCAGTTAAACAGAAGAGAATAATCATGAGGCTTTAATCAACAGTTTTATAAGCAAGTGGAAGACACAGCTTTGTATATCCTTCTGGCACAAATGTTTTGCGAATCAAGTAAGATGAAGGAGTTTAAAATCTTTAAACCAATAAGACAACCAAATATGAGAACACAGTAGTGTAGGTGACACAAACCTGAATTTAGAAAGCAATGTGTTGCTTTTCTCAAACTGCCCATGAAAGATATGCCTATATGGTAGCAGCAGTATTAAAATCAAGGCAGCACAAGTGAAACCAAGTTTTAAAAAAAAAAAAAAAAGTCCAAAATGTTACTGTTAAATTACGTTACGATTAATGGCACAAAAAAAGTGAAGTTTTATATGAATTCAGGTTTAAAATAACAGTTACAAATGCCTTTTTCTGCTTCATCAGAAGACATACTGTGATCTAAGTAATAGAGCTTGTAATTGCTGAATGTTATAGGAAATTAGTTATCATGGAATTGTAGTATTGTGTGTTATGGGGTATATTACATGTTAATTAAATTATTAGATTCCAAAAACTATAAAATTGCTGCATTGCAAGAATTGCTTTACTTTGTGATAGTGCTTCACCACTGTGGGAGAAATTCTCCTGGGGATCTTTTAAGAACCACCTGGAAGTCGTTTTTCAAAGTCTTCCCTAATGTCCTCCCCAGAGAGTTCTCAGTGACTTCGCATGGGGGTGAAGCTAAGACACAGAATCCATCTCTAGAGAGCAGTGTAACTGATGGGGTGTAACCTATCTATCATGTGTAGTAAGACTGAAGAAAGCTTGGCAACCACTTTCTGGAGGACTTACTAATTATCACAATAAAAACAGTCAGTCTGAATGCCGTTCTAAAGCTTAGAAACAAGGGATTGAGCGGTAAATAGATTTGAATATCAGAAAGAAAATTATAATAAGAAATTGGATGCTCAAAACAATCTAGTTGGGTTTAGTTATTACCTAAACAGCAATAGTGACAATAATCAGGCTTGCTCAGTCACTCTCCTTCTGAAAGAGTAATACCTTAATTGTTTTTACAAGAATATTTCAGTATCATGACGTTAAAAATCCAAGTGATATATAGGTCACTACAAAAGAAAAATTAAAATCTGTCTTAAATACTAGATATATTCTTTGTTTACATTTAGTGGGCATGATGATATTCAGTTTATCTGTTTATCTCTTTTTTTTCCACATATTTTTTCATGACATAACCCGGAAGAAAAAAATCACAGTTCTCTGGTTTGAACAGAATGTACGAATTTGTGATAGGAGAGTGCATTCTACCATGAATATATCAACATGTTAATATTTCTCTCACCTTCTTCATACATCCCCAAACTTATAAGATTATTATTTTTATCTAAGACTTATGCTCTAAAACCATAATTCCCACAGTGTTTAATCCTCATTCTATATTTTGATGGCTTAAATGGTGTCATCAGAACTTCTACCATAGCTCCTCTATACAGACCTTATTTATTTGTGTTTTTAATTCATAGTTTGATTCATTGGATTTTTTTGATCAAGTAGTTCAACAAAGAAAAGCCATAGGATGCTCTAATCCCTGAGTTCTTGCACGATTGCAAATTCCTGAGATTTCATTTTGGATTTGAAAGCAACTTTGGCTATATATGCTCCCCCCACCCTCCTCAAAATTTGAAACAATTTTCATTGTTCTGTCATTGATGCAAGTGGCTCTAAAGAAGTCTCAAGCCAGTCTGATTCTAGGGCCTGGACCCATCCTGAATTGACTTGCTTTTTTTTTGCTGTTTCCCTAATACGTTCTTCAATATTGAGGTTGAACTAGGAATAATACATCTTACTGTTCGTTGTTTGGTGTCTTTGTATTCTGGTTTTAATTTTGTTTCAGAAATGTGAACTTTCAACATCTTTTTGAATATTTTTGTATAGTTTTTTTTTAATGCTCTTTTCATCAGGAATATCACGTAATATAAATGGGACCACCTTTTCTGTTTTCCATAATTGGTATTTGATATAATCTTTTTAAAGCATCCTTTTTTTTTTTTTTTTCTTCCATTTGGCATGATTTCCTGAAGCCTGTCTGGAATGATGGTCTTTTCATATGCATCTGTGCCTTCCTTGTTTTCATGTAGCTGTCTTCTCTAAATAATCTGTTTTGCATCTCCCCCTTTTCTGTCTGTTCTGCAGCTCCTTTGCCAGTTTATAAATAATCTCATCTTTAAAAACTCTTTTGTCTTTTATTTTCTTTCATTATTTTCCTGACACTCTCCCTCTCTACCCCTTATTTTAAAGAATAGGTCTATAATTTCTCTGAGACTGTGAGGAACCATGGTTTTAATTCTTCATTTTGTTTTAGTTTCGCTATCTTTCATTAGTTTTCCTTTCTTCCTTCACCTTTCCAAAGAAATGGCTGTGCATGGATTCCTGAATCTTGATTTGATGGAAGATGATGTGGGAAAATTAAAAAGAGAGGATCCCAAGTTAGTTTAGGGCTTCCACTAAGGTGAATAGTCTCATTGGCCTTCCAAAATAGGTTCTATACTTTGCATATTTCCAAACTGTTTTTAAGCTTCAGGAAGTCTATGAGACTTATGATTAAAAACAAGTAAGTCATGGCTTTTCTTATGCTGATATGATGATTGCCATTTCTCTTTCCTACGAGGATTTATTTCCTTTCACATTCTACAGCTAGCATTTATTAGGTAAAAAATAGAAAACATTAGGTAGTATTAAAATTAATTGCATTTTCAAAGCCAAAATAGGGAGTGTCCAACACAAGTGTTCCTGCAAAAATATATCTGATTATTGCCTAGATATCAGCTTGATATTATAAGTTCTACTTTTAAACAAATTATTAGAACATGGTGAAGGAAATAAAATAAAATGTAAACCAGTGCTTTCTGTAAAGCAGAAAATAAATCATTTGATATTTAAACAGCCCCCTAAAGGGGGTACCATTTGCACATGAAAAGTACTGATTCAGGGTGTGCTTCGGATTCCAATTCATTCAACAGAATATTTGGTTATCTACTTTAATATTAAGTCTAAAATTATTTCTGGACCATTAAGTCAAAAATTATTACAGTTAAAAGGGACATACTCTGATAAATAGGATTGCCAACCAAGATGCCAAAAAGAGTTTCATTACTTCATATAGTGTGATTTTTGGCTATTTATTTAATCCTTAAACTGCAGTTTCGTCATCAACAAAATGGGAATAAGATTGGTACCAATAGCACATGGTTATTTTGATACTTAATTGAAATAATGCATGGAAGCCTTCACACAGGTCTTTGTGAAGTGGAATCAAGCTTCAATAAAGGAAATATAGGGGCACCAGGGTGGCTTAGTCTGTTGTGTCTGACCCTGGATTTTGGCTCAGGTCCTGATCTCTTGGTTCATGGGATCAAGCCCTGCATTGGGCTCTGCACTGTCATTGAAGAGCCTGCTTGGGATGTTCTCTCTCCCTCTCTTTCTGCCCCTTCCCCACTAATGCATATGCACTCACATTCTCTCTCTTAAAAAACTTTTTTTTTTAAATAAAAAGTATAAATGATGTCACATTATTAAGAAATTGATGACATTCAATGTTACCTAAACGAGTATAACTGAAATTTTATTAGCAATCAAATTTAGTCTCCCCCCCCCCCTCCCGTTATGTTCCTCTTGCTTTCTTCCAGGTAGAATCTGCAAAGTATACAACAACCTGCCATCATCAAAAACATATATATAATCATTACATTCATTGAGATTGATTTTGCTTACAAATGTGCTGTTTCCCCTTTGAAACATATTTTTAAAGATTTCCAAAAAAAACAAAAAACAAAAAAAACCAAAACTGTGAAATGTTAAAAAACACAAGCACAGTACAGAATCAAAATACTGATTTTGATAAATTATATTCTTGCTTTGAGTAGAAACCCACACATGTATATTTTAGCATAGCTATTTTAAACCATTAAAATATCCTGAAAGCATTTCTGTGCTGTTTGTATTTGTATCAGTGTTGGAATCCCATTGTCTTATGGCTCACAAACGGTAAAATCTCATCAATTTTACATTTTCAGACTTTTATTTGAAAATCTTAAGTATTTTATGTTTTCATGTTCTGAGCGTTTCTGGTTTTATAAATAAAGAGTATTAGTTACACCCGAGAGAGAACAAATTATAGAATACAAGTTATAATAAATCTAAAATGTGTGTTTGATGGTTCAACTACTAAATTCTTTTTTCATAATCCTTATGCTGAGTAAAAATGACCAAATGATATATTCAAGATGACTATAGCCTATGTCTTTGGCTAAAAGGGAAATGAAAGCATCTGACAGAAAATATCAATGTCTCTGTTATTTTAATAGCATAGATGTTAATCCTTAGGCTCCCCAGATATTTCTCTAGCTTTTATAGGGTTTTCTTTGAAATTTTTGTTCTCCCATTTTCATTGACAAATAATTGACATGCATCATTGTAGAAGTTTAACACATACAGCATGGTCATTTACATATATTGTGAAATGATTGCTATAGTAGGTTCAGCTGACATCTGTCTTCTCATGTAATTACAGTAAAAGAAATATATAATAATAAAGGAAAAAAATTTCTGAGTGATGACAAGCGTTAGGGTTTACTCCTAACAGTTTTCTTCTGTACCTTACAGCTGTGTTAGCTATCGTCCTCATGTTGTACATTACGTTCCTTCTGCTTATTTGTCTTATAACTGGAAGTA
The DNA here is from genome assembly GCF_014898765.1 of Herpailurus yagouaroundi. NCBI lineage: Eukaryota > Metazoa > Chordata > Mammalia > Carnivora > Felidae > Herpailurus > Herpailurus yagouaroundi. The sequence goes on from NW_024412391.1 coordinate 74,658,120, forward strand.
GGTAGCTTTTGACCATCTTCCTCCAATTCCCCTTTCCCTCACCCCCTGTCTCTAGTAACACGGCAAGTCTGATCTCCTTTTCCATTAGTTTTTTGAAGTTTCCACATATAAGTGAGATCATACAGTATTTGTCTTTCTCTGACTTACTTCACTTGGCATTATGCCTTCAGGGTCCATCCATGTTGTCACAAATGGTAGAGTTTCCTCATTTTTATGGCCGAATAATATTCCATTGAACATATATGCCACAGCTTCTTTATCCATTTATCCATGGACAAACACCGATGTTGTATCCATGTGTTGGGTACTGTACATAATGCTGCTGTGAACATGGGGGTACAGATACCTTTTTGAATTAGTGTTTTCATTTCCTTTGGATATATTTCCAGAAGTATAATTGCTGGATTGTGTAATAGTTCTATTTTTAATTTTTTGAGGATCCTTCATAATGTTCTCCACACTGGCTGTACCAACTTTTAATCCTACCAATGGTGCACAAAGGTTCCCTTTTCTCCATAACCATATCAGTGTTTGTTTGTTTGTTTGTTTGGTCTTTTCAGTGATGGCTATTCCAACAGACATGAGGTGATACCTTGCTCTGGTTTTAATTTTCATTTTCCTAATGATTACTGATGTTGAGTATCTTTTCATTTTCCTGTTGACCTTTCATATATCATATTTGGAGATCAGATCCTTTGCCCATTTTTAAATTTGGTTGTGTGTGTGTGTGTGTGTGTGTGTGTGTGTGTGTGTGTGTGTGTATGTGTGTGTGTTTCATTGTTGTTTTGCTATTGACTTCTATGAATTCTTTATATATTTTGGATATTAACCCCTTATCAGATAGATGATTTGCAAATATTTTTGTTCTCATTCCTTAGGTTGTCTTTTCACTTTGTTGGCCATTTTGTTTGTTTTGATTTCGTTTTCTTTCACCATGCAAGAAATTTTTAGTTCGCTGTAGTACCAGTTGACCCATGCCAAGGAAGTTTGTTCCTATGTATTCTTCAAGGAGTTTCATGATTTTGGGTCTTACGTTAAGTTTTTAGTCTATTTGAAGTTACTTTTTGTAAGTGGTATAAAATAAAGGTCCAGTTTCATTCTTTTACATGTGACTATCCAATTATCTCAGCAGCATTTATTGAAGAGACTGTCTTTTCTCCATCGAGTATCTTGGCTCCCTGGTCACATATGAGTTGACCATATATGCTTGGGTTTATTTCTGAATTTTTATTTCTCATTTTGTTCTCTTGGTCTGTTTTTTTTTTTTTTTTTTATGCTAGTACCATGCTGTTTTGATGGGTCTAGCTTTACTATTGGGTAGCTTGAAATCAGAAATTGTGATGCCATCTGCCTTCTACTTTCTCAGAATTTTGTTGGTTACCTGGGGTCTTTTGTGGTTCCATTTAAATTTTAGGAATGTTTTTTCAACTTCTGTAAAAAATGCAGTTGGAATCTTGATGGATTACATTGAATCTGTAAATGGCTTTCAGTAGTATTGCTGTTTTAACAATACTAATTTTGCAATTCATGAACACAAGATACCTTACCATTACTTATGTCTTTGATTTTTCATCAATGTCTTGTAGTTTTCAGCATAGATCTTTCACCTCCGTAATTCAGTTTATTCCTAAACGTTTTATTGTTCTGATATTGTTGTAAGTGGAGTCAATGTATTTCTTTTTCAGAAATTTTGTTTTTGGTGCATAGGAAAGCTAATGATTCTTGTATGTTAATTTTCATCCTGCAATTTTACTGAATTCGTTGACTAAATCTAGCAATGTTTTGGTTGAGTGGTTAGAATTTTCTATATATAAAATCATGTTGTCTACAAATAGAGGGTTTTACTTTTTCCTTTCTAATTGTGATACCTTTCATTTCTTTTTCTCGCCTGATGGCCCTAGTTAGGAGTTCTGGTACTATGTTAAAGAGGAGTGGTGAGAACTGGCACGTTTGTCTTATACATCAACTTTCCCTGAAATTCTGGTTCATGAAATTGTCTTTTGTTTTTAATGTTTACTTATTTATTGAGAGAGAGAGAGAGAGAGAGAGAGAGAGAGAGAAAGGTAGATAAGTGGGGAGGGACAGAGAGAATCACAAGCGGGCTCCATGCTGTCATTGCAGAGCCTGACGTTTGGGGCTCCATCCCATGAACAGTGAGATCATGACTTGAGCCAAAATCAATTGTCGGATCCTTCACCGACTGAACCACCCAGGTGCCCCTTTGAAATCATCTTTTTGATCTGATAACTTAGATTTTCATATCAGAGTTTTCTTTTTTTCTTGCAAGCTTTTAATTCTATATTCTGATGCATAATTAGTTATTAGTTTGTGGCTGCAAGTGACAATGGAAGAATACATGAATAATTTTAATCCAAAAATGGATGGTCACATTGAATGCCGTTTTTATCAGACTCTCTATTTTCTTATCTGAATGTATGTGGAACAAACACCAACAGAATGTTGTGGAACTTTAGAACATCCGGTTCTCTGGCATGGGGCTTTGTTTGACCTACTTGCTATTGTTCCTTTTCTTAGTACTCTCAAATGTCAAGGGTATTTCATTGAAGATTATAAACTGTCTTGATTCATGCTTTGTGACTCTCAGAAAGAAACATCAATGACGAGAAAACCCAAGGTCTAACTATAAAAGCCCTGCTTGGCTATGTTGAAAGCTTTGTGAATTTAGAACGAAGACGGGCGGTTGTACCATAATTCATAGCTCTGCCTGAGAGTGCCAAGAATGCTCTATCTTCCAACTGCTTTAAAGTTCTTCAGATGATGTAAAATTCAAGGTTACTGTTGAGCAAATTAAATTCATCAAAGCACTTTGATTTCAAAGGGTATCAAACATCTCTTGCATGGTTTGAAAGGTAGTCGATATAATCACATTAATGCTAGTCAACTTGGTATTGTGGAAACTATAAAATTTAAGAAATTTTCATGGTAGGTTATAGAATTTTACAGAAACCTTTGAGGAAGAAAGTCCAAGCATATTTTTGTGAAAAAGAGAAATCTACTTGGCTTACCATTTCTATTCCCCTTCTAGCCCACTTCAAAAAAAAAAAAAAAAGTAGATGTAAATGATTAATAGTGATTAATAATTTTGCTTATGGAGATTTTATATATGAACTTGTTACTTGAGATTGTGCATATGAGCAGCTCCTTTTTGGGGGAGAAAATGAGAGTTTATTTACTATTATACTAAAATTATAGTTCTTTCTCAATTATTTATATACTTTTAAAGAGGTGCAGTTAATGTAAGAGGAGAGATATAATTCTTGTAAAAGTAAGGTAGCAATATATTATGTGGGATTATACAGTGTAGGTCGATTACATAGAAAAATCAGAGCTGATTTCTGAGTTGCTTGCGGATGGATTTTCCAGCTTCTCCCTTTGAGAAACTGATGTATGTCAGGAGTTTAACTTTAACTGCTCCCAAGCTTCCTGCAGGTTTGTTTGTGCAGAGCAGTTTGGTTACAAAGGGTTTCCTGCTGGGATACCTGATACCAAAAGTACATAGAAAGCAAAAGAAGTCCACAAAACAGGTAATTAAATAGGCATTATCTGTGCTGTCACCACATTTAAAAGCAAGGTTTATTGAGTTATAGCAGAAGTGTGGACAATTAAGTTGACTGCATAGTGTGGCAACATTTTTTGTGTAAATTTATTTTTTTTAAGTCACTCCATTACATATTTTGCAATTACATTTTGGTGTGTGTTTAATATTTTATTCTATTATTTTAAAAATTTTTAAACGTTTATTCAGTTTTGAGAGACAGAGAGCATAAGTGGGGAAGGGACAGAGAGACAGGGAGACAGAGGATCTGAAGCAGGCTCCAGGCTCCGAGCTGTCAGCACAGAGTCCGATGCAGGGCTCGAACTTGTGAACCGAGAGATTGTGATCTGAGCCGAAGACAGATGCTTAATCTATTGAGCCACCCAGTTGCCCCTTATATATTAAATCCTACATATTAACACCAAGTCTTTAAAGATTTAAAAATTCATTTGTAGTTCTAAACCTGGTTTTTTGTAAAGCCTCTGTGCCTGTTTTATTCACATTACAAACGGTTTTGTTTTCTTTTCTGTTTTTTTTTTGTTTTTGTTTTTTAGTAAGTTGAATGTTCAAAGAATTAGATGAGATGGTAAATAAACTATTACTAATACATGAATTTTGACATTATCTAAGCAAATATGCCATGCTCAATATATTCCTATCCAAAGATGATAGTATTTTGCCAACACACTTGACTGTGTTTCCCTCATCCTTGAGCTATTTTGGCTGCCCTCTAGGGAAATATACTGTAGCGAAACAGTATTTTCTGACACCCTTTTCTCAGCAGATGAAACCTTGTCTTCCTTATGTACCCTTACACCCTGTGATTGTCATTGTTCCTTTTATGTCAATTGCATTACACTTGGGCTTGCTGGCAATAAACAGGGAGATTTAAAGAAGCACAGAGATCAATTCAGAGAAAGTTTTAGCTTCAATGAGCTGATTTTCTTTCACTAATGGCAGAAAATAGCATTTTAGAAGCCAACCAGGAGGGAATATTGTTATTTAGAAATTGAGAGATTTAAGACTTAGTATTCCGATGCTAAGGATGCTTGTGTTGTTTATCGTTAAATTTAATATATTTACAAATACATAGTATACTAGTCTGATATTATTAAATGAAAAGAGGACATTCACTCTAAAGGAAATTATACGAGCTTTCAAGTTAGATAGATCTAGATTCAAATTGCATTTTGCTACTCAGAAACTTTGAGAAATTGGCTTTTCTTCCTGAACCTCTGTTTCCTTACCTGTAGATTATAATAATATACATCTTGATAATTGAGAGTATTACATGAGATAGTATAGTTTTGTATGCTAAATTATTAATAAATGGACAGTGTTATCATTATTGTTGTTTATACCTTGTTTTACAAATACAGCTCTACAAAGATCAACCAGCGTTTATTTTTTGAATCCTATTCTTTACCTCATCAAGTTCAGTGCAAGCCTTTTTCAGTATTCATGAGAGCATGCATATATGTTTCATGTGCTGTATTCTCTCTGGGAAGAAAAAGGAGTGCTGGTAATCTTAGGTCCTCTTTTTCCTGTGTGCATGTACAAAGCTCATACGTTACTTAAAATGTTTCACTTGAAGTTTTGTGCGGGTAAGGATTAAAAACAACTTAAAGAACAATATTAGATTGTTTTCTATTGTCTTTGTATATAAGCGTATAATACTTACTTTGTATACAGGTGTATGGAGACAGAGGTGGTGGGGAGACTATTTGGCGCCCCTCCTCCTTCTGAATTTTAGAAAACTATTGTTGCTGCAATATTTATTTTAACTAGCCTGTTGAATAGGTGTTTTGTAGTTTGCTCTAAGAATGGAATCATACACCTTAGAACAATAACGCTTAAAGGACATTGGTGGCTGGAGAGAGGAATTTAGAAAAATCTCCATCAGAGCAATTCATATATAACTTTCTTGATATCCGTACACCCAATCCAGGTATGAGTCAATGACTAGTCAATTAAATATCAATAAGTGGTCATACAGACATCAATAAACTGTTGTTACAATTTTTAAGGCATCCGAATTTGTGAAAGTGGTATTTTATCACAAATAAATTTGTATTATATATGTAGAGAGCTGATGGTCTATTATGTCCTTTTGCATAATTTGCCATTTTTAGATGCTACTATGGATCCAAGAGTCATTTAAATTAAGTTTGGAGAAAAATAGTGAAATGATCAAGCTTCAATTGTGTGATTGAGCTATTATTTTATACTTAGGGAAATTGGAGATTAAGTCTACAATGACTAAACTAACTTTTAGGGACATAAAATCTTGAAAATACATATTTTTTAATTATATGTAATTTATCACTGATTTTTTTCAGTCTACTTTGTTTTGTTTATACATGACCGGTTTGCCTTTAGTTTAGAAATTGTGTCTAGTTTTTATTGCAGATAGTCTTGCGTCCTTTTCATGAGTTCCTGAGGAAGCTAGACTTTTAATCATCTCAACAAAACAACTGGTGGCAACAGGAACAACCTTACTTAAGTGTCACTTAAAATTCTTAATTTGTGGGTTTTACCAAGGTGTCAGCATTTTGTGTGCCTTTGACATCAGGAATGACCTCTGTCTGGGAAGGTTGTACCTTTTAACCTAGTTGTGGAGTTAGAAGAATCACATAATGTAAGGTTTGAATTGAAGTGTGTAACTACCTGACTGTTCAGGTCATGGCTATCAACGTAGGTGATCTGCCGGATGGGAGGTACGACAGCCAGTTTTCTCTTTTGTGACTTTCCTCAAACAATCGGTAAATAACACACTGCTAGATTATAGATGCAATCATTTTGATGATACCCTCACATATTTCAAAATGATAATTAAATGAACAATGCAAGATAATTCTATATGCAAAATTAGAAATACCATTGAAGCATACAATGCATTTGACTAAAGATTTATTCCAGCTTTGCAAAACAAATACTCCATGGCCTTTCTAGGAGGCCTAAAGGCTAGAGCAGTTTGTAATTTTTATGTCAGTCCTTTGAGATCATTGTTTCAGATTAATTTCAAAGCTAGTGTTCAATGGTACAGTATCTTCCTCCCTTCCAAATTATACCTGCAACACTAGTGAATTTTAAAATTGTTGGAAATACAATACAGTGGAAATAATATAAAATATATTTCATTGATATGATAGTATCTTACAAATTAGGGTTACTAGATTTAGGACATAACATACTCAATTACATTTGAGTTTCAGATAAACAACAAGTATGTCTTTTGTATACGTTGGAAACATACTTTTTACTGAGAAAAATTCACTATTCAAAATTCATATTTAATTTGGTGTCCTCTATTTTATCTTGTGGCGCTATAAATACTAACATTTCCTAAAGCTCATAATAAAAATTCTTAGCTCAAACTTGCCTCAACTTTCTATATTTATTAAGATATGATTTCTTTTTCTGATCAGTCTTAAGTGATTTGCAAACAATACTAGGTCAGTTGAATTATTGTGATTTTTGTATAACTTGCTGAATGGAAAGGACGTTATGTATATTACCATTTATTAGCTTTGATCATTTTTAGGTTTCTCATGTACTGTGTTGCATATAGTTTGAAAATTTTACCTTTAACATGTAAAATAGAAATAAATATTATGTTAATAAAATATTAAATAAATTAAATAAATAAATAAATAAATAAATAAATAAATAAAAATATTAACATGTAAAATAGAAATAAAATAGACAATTTCACTAGCTCTCCTTTTAATTTACTCATTTTTCTTGGGTGTGTCTAGAGCCGCTTAATTTTTACTCAACCAATAACCCATGTTAGTGGCCAAAGTATACCACAGATGGGAGGAAAAAACACAGCCTTCCAATTTTGTAGAGAGGAAATTGTGTCTGTGAAGGTTAATTGGCTGCTAATACCCTCTCTTCCCACTTCTCACCTGGATATTGACTTTGAAATTTCTTGATTCTTTAAATGTAGAATATTTTCATACTGATTTTCTTATGCACTAGGAAATAAGTCAACATGATCAAAAGAGGAGTATGTTGATGTGTTCCTTTGTTCAGTAACACATCTGGAAGCGTAGTTGAAAATATAGACAGCTCTATAATTGGTTTGACTTCTCTGCAGGATTTTTGCTTTCCACTGAAGTGACACCAGCCTCTGGTGATTGAAATAACTTCATTTAGGCAAGTTCTTTAGCTGATCAATCTTCCTTTGTCCTCAGTTTCCTGTTTAAAACTATGTGTATGCCATTACTTACACTTAGGCAAGGTAAATGGCTTTTATTTTAATTTTTGGAAAATTTCATTTGATATTTCAACTTTCTCTTATTCTGTTCTTTTTGTAAAATTGTATCACCGAAACAAATATTTTCTGGATACTTAAATCATGGCCTTGGTTACAATTGTATAAAACCATCTAAATGTAATTTGAATACTAGAAAATAATATTAATTTTATATATCTGTATTCAAAATTTGCAAAATTCTTTCAGTTAAATTATAACATTAAGTTATCACTGCAACCCTTTGAAGTTTTTTGCCCAGTTGATAAATTAGAACACAAACAACTTTGGATAGATTAATTTGTTTGCCACAAGAAACTAATAATTGAACCAAGGAATAGAATTCAGATTTTTTTTAAATTGTCATTTGTATTACATCATGTTGCCGCTGCTTGGTACAACTCTGTCTATAATATTTTGAAAAAAATCTTTAATACTCTTAAGAACAAAGGTTATATTTTCTTTAAAACTTACACATTATAAAAATTAAAATGAATAATGTTTAAAAGTATGCCTTTGGACTAAAGCTTGGTCCACAGAATTTTCTTACTCTGTTTCTCTTTTTTAAAAATTCGGGACAGCAGATGAAATGCAGTATACAACGTTACAAGGAGTGTTTTGAGAGTCTTATGGATTCCTTGAGAATCTTTTGGATTCTGGCTTTCATACATTAACACTTAACAATTATGCATGTTTTAATTAGAGGCAAGTTATATCTGAGTGAACAGTTAGAATTTCAAAAAGCTCTTTGAAATACAACTTAATTAAATACAGTTACTAAAACTAGGCTAATGAAGTATAGGCTACTAGGAATTTGTTTCCAAAGCAATTATGTATTATTCAGATGGAATGGAGGGCTTCTAAAATGCCAGAAATTATTCTATTTATGTCTTCTGCATCAGCCTTCTTTCCATTGTAGTGTTAGCAAAACTATTTTCACAGAGTGCTAGTACAGCATGAAACGGTAATCTATCACCTAGAAAAAACTGATTTCTCCTTTGGTTAAATACAAATGAATGGTATGTCGTTACATGAATGAAAGGTAGCAGCGGTTGATCCACCTGATTGTCCTACATGATTAGGACAGCTAATTCATACGATAATGAAGAGATTGCCAGATTGTTATCTGGTAGGATTAATGGGGTTGATTTTTTTCATATTACGTCTTACAGGGGTTCATTTAAGCCATTTTGTGGATAGTTCCATTTCAACATGTCCATCCTCAGAAAAACAGTTTCTATTTTTCAGGGATAAATGAATGTACTTTGACCTGATCTTTTAAGATATAAAGAAAAATGATGATGTAGAACTTCTTCTTAAGCTTGTACATGTTTTTACAGAAATGTCAGAGGAATGGCAAGTGAATAAAAAAGAATAAGCTTTGCCTTTGTTTTTCAGAATTGAAAGATATCTCTTTAGATCTGTTAAGTGTTCACATGAGAAGAGAAAGTAATCAAAGACTATCCGAAAGAAATAGATGAACACGGCTACTGTGTCTTCTTGGGTGATCTAAAGCAAAACACTTAGAGGAAACATCAAAATATATAGGTGGAATGATTATAGAGACCATATTTATCAACTGACTCATCATTTTGTAGTTGAGGAACCAAAGCCCAAGAAGTCACACTGCTAACTAGTCAGTGCTTAAAGCCATGTTTTGATTTAGCCAAGGGCTCAGTAAATAATTCAACAGTACTCTTCATGTGCCTATGATAGATGTTGATTCCCTGCCCACATCTCCCCAGCTCACATACACACTCCTATAGTTTTCTACTCAAGCATCTGCAAATCTTTGCTTGCTCCCCCCACCCCCTCAGTGGGAACAGAAATTCACAGAAATGAAAGCCTTCAAGCAGTGACCATTGGTGTGGGTGAATACTACCCTTGAGAAACAGCAGTTCTGAGAAGAAGTGAGCCGCGCTTGCCCACCTGCTCTTTAACACACCTCCTATTGAATTCATTTGTTTCCATGTCTCCTTTCTCCACTCTCCCATTAGTGTGTCCTGGGATCACCTCTCACATGGATGATCTGTGCTTAAATCTTAAGCAAGTGTCTGCTTCTGGGGAACCAAACTAAAGGTAGTGGTAGAAACTTGTTCTCAAAGACCTTGTCTGTAGAGGATAAAGACAATTAAGCTGGTAACTCAACAGCTCTGTGAGGAAGGCAGGTTTGTTCAGTAGTCCCTGTAACGTAACTTTTGATGGACCTCCAATGAGACATTGAGGACAAAGATGATCAAGATACTGTCTCTCGCCATACAGGGCTCAGTCGAGTGAACACAATATAGTGTGTTAAGTACAAGGATTGAGGAAGGGGGTTTAGCTGGTCTTTGCATCATTAATTCCACACCACAAACCAGTGAGGTACTTACCTAATGTTTTTCTCTCTGATATATAGAGGAGGAAAAGATCAGGTCCTATGAGAGGTACCTAAACTTTGATTTGAAGTGGGAACATTAGAAAAGTTTTCCACAACATAAAACGGTTCATGAGCATCCATGAGGCATGAAAAGGCTTTATTCCAAAATCCTGAATAGGAAAGGTGGCATTTTCCCCTCTGCTCTAGAATTTCTCCCAAACACCTTTTCTTTCTCGCTGTGTTTTCTACCTGTAAGAGGAGCCAGATCACACGTAGTTTACTCTTAGTTCTCCCTTTGCTCTTCCACCCGCACTCAAGAAAATCTCAGCAACTATTTCCTCATGGGAAGGAACATCCCTTATTCCATATGCTAAGTTGTAACTCTAGCTTATTGTTTAGAATTTCTAGTTTTGTTGTTGTATATAGAGTTATCTGTTTTTTTAAAATGTAGAAATCTCCTCTCTGCTTTAATAAGGTGGGCTTTTAAGACTATTGCCAGATAGAACTTAAACCTAATAAAATATCCAGGCTGAACAATGATGTATTAGCCCAAATTGTCACCTTCTGATGGAAACCAATTGTCTCAATAGGGGGAGTTGGGATGGAGAGGAGGAGGGGAAAGGAAATCAACAAGCAAACTACCATGATATAAGGTTGATTAAGTTTTTTATCAATTTATTATTTTCGAGAAGGTCATATCTATCATATATTCGGAGAATTTTCTAGCATTTAATGATGTAATACACGTAAATGCCATTCACATAATGGACACATATAAAAATCTCTTCTCCTTCTTCTTTCTGATACTATTATAGCCCCTTAAGTCCAATGAAAGATAAATTGATTTAATTTACCAGCTTAATATCCTTTGAAGCTCTGATTTTTGCCAGATTATTTTATACTCACTAATTCATTTGGTCCTAGTGTGAGTCTTTATATTTTGTGTTAGTATGATAATTTTCTGAAGTTTATAATGATTAATTTGAAAAGGCAGTGCTAGTATTACAATTGGATAAAATTAACACGACTCTATTACTAGGACATCATATACTGTTATGACGAAGAACCGTTAACTTTGATCATGAGTCAAGAAAATCTGTGGGCTGTCAAAATCAATAGGAAGAAACATAGAAAATAAAATATGTTAGTGGATTAAATTTTAATGTTTTAGATGATTATACCCAAGGCTACATTAGAGTTATAGATTAAAGGAGATTAAAAAAAGTTCCTCAGCATCATGGATGTGTTTGTACAATTCTAGGCTGAATTTCCTGGAAGATTTGGTAGCTGAAGAAAATAATATATTTATCTTCAGATATTCTACTTTTGCTTTTCTTCTACAGTTTAAATAATATATTTATCAATATCATTTGGAGCACTAAAAACACCTTACAGGCAGATTCTTAGTAAAGTTTATCAAATGAAGAAATATACTGCTACAGCTCTTACTGTTTAATAGGAATTGATCTTTGAAGTTCAACAACCAAGAAACTCTAAAATCACAGTCCAATTGGAATTCCTCTTTGATTTCCTATAGAGTGAAAGTGGTCTATAGTTTACTTCAAACTTTTTTAGAGCTATGTACTTTTTCTCTACCCTGATGCGATGTATGGGTGCACACGTGTATGTTTGTGTGTATTTTGCTGTTATTTTTAGTCTAGAATTTCTAGGAGTTCCTTCTAGGCTTATGTTACTCATTTATTCATTTATCTGCCCATTCAATAGTAGTTCATACAACATTGCGGTCCTTGTATAAGCACTGAGTAGGCACATAATAGGATGCTGTTTCTACTCAATCAAAACAATTTTATCCCTCCTTTTTTTCAACTTAGTTTTTGATTTCTTTTATGTAGAACTGGTGAACATTTCCTTTGGTGAATATTATATATACATTTTTTCTCATGTAGGATGATATTTCCAATTTTGTCACCAGCCTCATAGTGTGGCTTGGGGTTGGAGTATTTGAGCATCTTTGTAGTTAGGTAATTAAACATGGTGAGGACACCTGGGTCTAGTATCTTTTGTTGTAAAGACTCATCTTAGATGACTTCTACTCATTGATTGGTTAATGTGCTGGGGCAGTTACTAAGGAATACTTCAGTTTGCTAGCAACATAATGGCAACTTAAAAAAAACCCACAACTATAATATTACAAATACATAATAGCAATTACCCAATGAATACATGTAAAATGTGTTTGTGAAAAGTAGCAGCACTAAGTTTTAAGGCCAAAGTTATTTTCCAGGTCTTTCTTCTTCAATTAGGTTAAAGAAATTAGTATTAAATTAAATTCACATTTTAGGGGCACCTGTGTGGCTCAGTTGGTTAAATGTCTGACTCTTGCCTTGAGCTCAGGTCATGATCTCACAGTTCATGGGTTCGAGCCCAGCATTGGGCTCTGTGCTGACAGTATGAAGCCTGCTAGAGATTCTCTCTCTCCCTCTTTCTCTGCTCCTGCCCCATTCGTGCCCCCCCCAAATAAATAAACTTAAAAAAAATTAAATTCATATTTTAAAACAGATTGTAAGGCAACATTAAAAGAAGAGACAAGACAAATGAATGTGTCTCAAAGATTATTGGATACTCTTTTTATTATTAGATGAACTTCATAGGGTATCTATGGAATTCGATGTCTCTAAAAAGTTGATTATTATATATTCATGATAACAGTACATGAGAGGGGTTAATACTTGACTGGGCATTAAGAACACCTGTTTTAGATTCAATTCAACTGCTGTTCCTCTTAGCTTTCAAATACGCAAATTGAGATAGATAATACCTTACTACTTTATTTTTTTTAAGTTTATTTATTTATTTTGAGATAGAAAATGTGAGCTGGGGAGAGGCGAAAAGAGAAGAGAGAGAATCCCAAGGTTGATGGCACAAAGCCTGATGTGGGGCTCCAACCTCCGAACCATGAAATCATAACCTGAACTGAAACCAAGAGTCAGCATTTAACCAACTGGGCCAACCAGGCGTCCCTTTACTAGTTTATTTTTCACAACCAGTCTCAAAAAAGCACGTGTATTTAGATTTCTAGCCTTAGGCTAGGCATGCGTATAAATCTCAGTATGTATTTCTTCTTATGAATGAATGCTGAGAGTCAGAGAAAGAAAGGATGATTGGTAGTTTTCTATGATAATCTTTGAAACCATCTTAGCAATATCAATCTTCTTTAATAGAAGGTGTTATATTAAAACATATAATAAATATTTGTATAGTTATTTCATTTTTTATTATGCCACTAACTTTTTAAAGTTTATTTGTTTTGAGAGAGAGAGCGAGAGAGCGCACTCGTGAGCAGGGTAGGGGCAAAGAGAGACAGAGAGAGAATCCAGCTATCAGCACGGAGCCTGATGTGGGGCTGATGTCATGGAGCCTGGCACAGGCTCGTGAAACGTGAGATACATCCGACATCAGGAGTCAGACACTTAACCGACTGAGCCACTAATGCAACTAATTTCTAAAGGCTGATGAGAAGCTGATGTAAAGAAATTGATAGAAATCATCTTAAAAAGTTTAGCTACTTGCTAATATAATAATAAAATATTAAGTTGGCAATAACAGATTTTTTTTTTACCTTTAGTGTGTCAGAACTATTAGAAAAATACAAATTTTTTTTTATATGTGAGCTAAGAAAATTGTGATTGTTTTTTGGCCTCTTTGATTTTTTTCTTCTGCTAGATTTGCTAGAATTTTAAATTTTAGAAAAGAGAAGAAGCTTTATGCCAGAATACATCCGAGTTTTTATACCACACATCTTTTTTGCAAACCACTTGAATGTGAATAAAGAGAAAATGGACACACAGAAAGGGAAAGGGATGAGGAAGGAATGGGTCTTCACGGATGCAGGAGGAGTTGGCATCTGGGACACAGAGAGTGGAATTAGGCCTAGAACAGTTATGTTCCCATAATGCCACCAAAAGAAATTGATGTTCTGGCAAATAGTATTGACTGTTAGTGACAGGAAATTAGGATGAAAAAAGGAAAAAAAAAAAAACACTGTAGGGAGTGTGATGTTTGTATCAGTACTATCAGTTGTAAGATTTAGAAACCCATTCTAACTAGCGTAAGAAAAAAAAAAATAAATTCCGTAATTGAGAGCTAGTAGAAGTAGCCTCTGCCACACCACGATTCATTAAACCTTTCAGTTTTTGCAACCATACCTACTCCTGAAATCTTCCTAAGAAGGGAGTAGGGAAATGAGATAATATCATTGGATAGATTTAGGCACCTGTTAGTTTCTGTGGTCAGGGTAGTGTAGTGTAATTTGCTAGCCAACTGAATCACGTGGTTGGAAGAAACAGTTTTCCAAAGACAGTAGGGTTTCTGAGTCGGAAACAAACAAAGAAACAAAGCAGATCCTCATGTTTACTAGTTGTTAAAACATGAGAACCGCTGACTTACTCTATGTGAGGGCTGTTCATGTAATTTTCTCCAGCAAGATGCCACAGTGTGGCTGTTAGGATAGATGCATAAACTTTTGGTTTAATTCAAATTTGACATTTCTCCAGTCAGGAGTGTGTGAGGATGAAGGCGTAAGGTCCTTTTTATTATCTCTTGTCATATGATGTGAATGTGCGTTTATCACATGTCTTCAGTCCAGTAAGCTGTTACCACCAATCTCCTGATGCGACTCTGATCTCCGTCTTTATTTTTCCTTTTTATTTTCATCAACAGCATGCTTACATGTTCAACCTCAAACAAATATAATGACACACAAATACTTTTTTTTTTCCACAAAAACCACTGTCTTTAATATACGGCTTTAACCACTTTCAACTCTTGTTGAAAATATTTGCTCACATTCACCCCCAACACACGCACACATGCATGCACACGCCATCATACATACACACATAGGTTCCTAAGTTCTTTTATTCACACAGTGCCACAGTGCAGATTATCACATCCCACGTACCATGGTTGACTTGAGCACAGTCAACGGCAGTGGCATGTGTGTTTACCAGGTCAGATTGTGATAAAGATATATTGATCAGAAACATAAATTATAACTGATTTGGGCTAAACAGTATGGATCTTGGTGGGCAGGAACCATTAACACAATTCATTTATAACAAGAGTATCCTTAATAGTCATCTGATTGACTTCAGTTTTGGAACTGAAGAGTGATAAATACTAAGACTGCGATTTTCTTGAGAAGCAACTTTAGCAGACAGTATGGTTGCTCAGAATATGTCAGGCTGTGGATCAAGTGCAGAGTCAAGTGTACAGCCAAGAAAAGAGAATTGGTAAATAGGACACGAAGTTAATCTCTATTTGAATTTTCAATGTGTCATATATTTCAGATGTTGGCTATAAAATCTCAATTTTCAGTTCCAATATTTAAATCTTTTCGCTGGCACCATCTTCCACGTGGAAGCTTTGTATTTATGCTTCCGATTTTTAACATAAATTCATTCTATTCATCAGAGGCCAACTTTTATAGGAAAGTGGCATGCAAGGGACTGTCACTTGCAATATACACGTTGAAGATGGAATAGTCTATTTTGTCCAGATTTAATTTTGACTCCCAGTAGACAAAGGGATACTGAAGTAATTTATCTCTCAACTTGCTAGGGGATGTTTTCAATTTCAGTAAGCAGCAGCAGTATATTAGCATGGAACATTTGGGTAAATTTGTTTCAAGGAGATAATAAATAACTAAACTACTTGGTTAAAAATCAGAAACAAAACAATTTGTGCTTGTCATCTGGTGGTGCTTAAATGATGGAAAATAGCTCTCTAAAGGTTTAGCTAATCTGTGAATCTAGTTTGAGGCTGTTGCTGGCTTTATCTTATCACACTGCATGTAATACCCTAAAATCCACTAAGAATCTTTGTATTTGAATGCAAATACCTTCCAAGATGATGTTAATAGTGTGCATGAAAACATCTAGCCAGAAGGATAATGGAGAAACCAGATGACCCAATTTTGCATTCTGTGCCTGTGATAATTAGCTGGTATGCCATACTTTTACAATATTAAAAGATACTGGTACAACTATACATTTTTTGGAGGAGGGACTGAGGGAATTTTGAGTGACAGGATAGGTGAATGAGTCAGAAACACACCCACACACCCACACATACATGCTTGAACTGATTGTAAACAGAGGAGGAATGTTTTAACTATCTGAAGTTCTTAACTCTCCTATTTTGAAACCTGCGAAAGTTTTGGTTTGGATGGTCATGGCATTCAATGATACTAAGAGATATTCCTCATCTATAGCAGATGAGAGGAAGTGTCTCAGCGCCTCAGTCTCTTGCCACACAGGAGTCAGGAGGGCCAGAATTTGCTTCCTACGGCCAGGATATGGACAGTCTTCACTTTCATTTCTCCAACACCGTACAGAGTTAAGGTTGCCAAAGTACTGTTGAACGAGTGAGGTGTGGCTCCCTCTGTTGATTGGGAGATCCCAAAAATCTGCTGTACAAAGTCGAAGTAGGATTGAGGCAGGGGACAGCTGATTGATCAGCTAAAGGAAGAAGGAATCCAGCTGATACTTCCTTTTTATTAATTCTGACCCCCTCATTATAAAAACATTTAACTGTTTTTATACAATTACGCCTCCTAATTTTCTTTTAGTACCGAGTTAACCTTAACCAAAATTTATTCCTATCAAAGAACACCGGAACACAAAATGTGGGCTGGTTTAGCGTGACTTGTCCTTTATTCCTAAGAATTGTCTTTTATCCCAGTCCCTTTAAGATTGATCTGATTTCAGCCTGATTTAGTGTAACATAGCTACACACATCTTATATATTTTCACGTAGCAGAAGAGATAGCTATAAATGAATCTGATAGGAAAAAGAATTATGACTCCACCAGCTTAGGATTTTCCTCTAGCTTATATTTAAAACGATTCCTGAGCCATTCTGAAACTCTAAACAAAAGCCACGGTAAAGCAGATCACTGTAATTTTCTCTAAGAAGGCATGAAGAACTGAGAGTGGAAAAAAATATTTATGTGTGGTTATACAAATTAAATGTTCTGTGAATGTTTGCCACTTATTTTAGTATCATAGTGCCACATAAGTTGAGCTGGTTGAAAAATTAAATGCAGTTACAGTTTCCCCAAATCCTGATACCCTACACAGATTTATGCTTACTAAAGTGGATCAGTTGAGCTTTTCTGTTAGGTAAAATAAGGGAATAATGGAATATGCTTGCTATCAATTCAAAGCTTAGGATTTGGGAAAGTGTATTTATAAAAAGAAATGCATCTAAGCCAAAAGCTGTATCACATATGTTAGTGAAGAAGAAATTTTGTTGTAAGGCAGGGGGTGTAATCAGGTGCACATTCCATTAAGGTCTTGTTCTCTTAGTAAACCACGACAAATGTCTAAGAACACATTTGATTAAGTACTTAAAGTTTTGTTGTTTTTCTATTAAAAAGTCACACTTTGGTTTCCTTTTCATGTATTTATTTTTTTAAGTTTATTTATTTATTTGGAAAGAGAGAGAGAGGTTGGGAGGGGCAGAAAGAGAGGGAGAGAGAGAGACAATCCCAAGCAGGCTCTGCACTGTCAGCCCAGAGCTCGACCCAGAGCTAGAACCCAAGAATGGTGAATTCATGACCTCAGCTGAAACCAAGAGTCAGATGCTTAACCAACTGAGCCACCCAGGTGCTCCTCCTTTGCATTTATATTTTGACCCTGTAAGAAATGAACATTGTATAAAAGACCTTTTTAAAAGTAGGGTTAGAAAATACCCAGTTACAATGAGAATGGTTGTTGTATGTACAGTATTATTTTATGACTAAGGTTTTTCTTTTCAGTTTACTGAATACAAGAAATCATTTTTGGGGATCTCATATCTTCCGAGTCTAGAAAGCCTTGTGCAGATACATAAAATTTAAAAAAAAGCTTTGCAATACACATTTTCAATAAGTTTTAGAAGCAATATATAGTGTTTCTAAAAGAAAAGTAATAAGATTTTATATAAGATACAGTATCATAACCAAAGGAAAAATATTTGGAAATTCTCAAACTTAGATTTTCTTCACTTGAAATTTAATGTAATTTCAACTTGTTTTCTAGATTTCAATTTTGTAAATATAAGTAAGGAGTTGGCAGAAATAAAGTCTAAAATGAAGATAAACTTACTCAATATTTTATCTTTGGATGGAATCCACATTTCAGGTTGAAAATTGTCTCTGAAGTATAAATTATAGAGTTTGCAAGAAGGATCAATAAACTCATAATTAGATCTGGGACTCGGGTGGATTCAAAAGATTCTCTTATGTTGTGTATGTGATGAATTCTGATTTTGTATTTTAACTTTGTTACAGAATTTATGCTGTAAGAAATGCTTCAGAAATTAGAACTTTTATGCATGTTAAGATTCTTTAGCTACTTAAATCTTTCTAGAAGAATTAAAGGGTAATTTTTAAAGTTCTGTTAATTGTAAATGAAATAAATTCAAACTCATGGCTTCATTCACTATTATGAATTATATGTTCTATCATTTATTAATATAGTCTTTGGTTTGTTTCATCTTCAGAGAGATCTTATTTTTTTTTTTAACTGTATTCAATCTTTTTTGGGGGTAAGAGAGGTGGAGAGAGACAGAATCTCAAAAAGGCTCTGCACTGCCAACGCAGAGCCCAACTCAGGTCTCAGACTCATGAACTTTGAGATCGTGACCTGAGCTGAAACCAAGGATCAGGTGCTTAACTGACTGAGTCACCCAGGTGTCCCAAAGAGATGTCTTTTATAGAACTAAGGCACTCTTGATATATTTCTCAAACCAAAAAAAGGAGGCAGATTTTGCTCTAAATAAATTTGAGAAACAAAACAAGATGTGTTTTACTCTTGGAGATTTAGAACGTGCATTCATATACAGAGACTCTGAAGTCAAAAAGAGATGACTTTAATTAACTTTATTATTTATTCTAACGTCATAGGACCATAGAACATCTTGGAGATGGGGTGGGGTGAAGGGGCATATATTTTAAGAAGCACTAATTTATTGAATTTTTGACTAACTTCCTTTGTTTTTAAATGTGCATTGTTTTTCTTTCTTTTTTTTTTTTCCTAAAGTTTATTTTGAGGGCCACAGAGACACTGTGAGTGGGGGAGGGACAGAGAGAGAGAGAGAGGGAGACAGAGAATCCGAAGCAGGCTCTTTGCTGTCAGCCCAATGTGGGGCTTGAACTCACAAAACCATGAGATCATGACCTGAGCTGAAATCAAGAGTGGGATGTTTGACTGAGCCACCCAAGCACCCCTTATTGTGTTTTCTTGTAATAAAATTTTAGAGTATCCATGTTTTAAATGTTAAAGAGACACAGAAAAATGTGTTTTTACATAGTGCTCAGGTTACTACTGAAGACATATGGAAGATGGATTTTTATCTTCAATCAGTTCAGGAGAAGAAAGGAAAAGGAAATCAGTATAAATGGAGTATTCTGATATTGTATAGAACTAGTCTTGAAGCCTCAAGGAATGAAACTTTTAAATTCCTTGACAATCTTTTTGTTCATTTTTTTTCTTTCCATTTTCACTCTGTGATGCAATTTATGTCCATAATTTATAGCTATGGCATATTTCAGCGTTATTGACGGCTGGCAGAAATGGGTGTATACATTTATTCTTCAAGAGTCAGTGCTGACCCACCACTTTGGTACAATAGCAAAGTGTTAGTTTGTTAGATAATCTCATTGCTTTGCCTAAGTATTTTTTTTTAATTATTTATTTTTGAGACAGAGAGAGTGAGAGAGAGAGAGAGAGGGAGGGAGGGAGGGAGGGAGGAGGGGCAGAAAGAGAAGGAGACACAGAATTGGAAGCAGCCTCCAGGCTCTGAGCTGTCAAGCCCAGAGCCTGATGTGGGGCTCAAACTTGCAAACCACGAGATCATGACCTGAGCCAAAGCTCCACGCTTAACTGACTGAGCCACTCAGGCGCCCCTGCTTTTGCTATCTGAATTCAATTATTCTTGATCCCTTTTCTGAACCTCATGAAGAAATTTCTGCCAATATTGTGCAGATGTGCTTTTCTTTGATCATTTCAACATGTGATATATGTATTTTTTAAAAGTCATGGTGTCAGCAAAATATTAAGCCATATTCTTACATTTTTTTCTTGAATTATTCTCTACAGTTTCATGATTTATGGGTATGTGTGGGTGTATATATAACTTTTTTGCTTTATGAATTCTTCATTTTTTCTTGACAAATGGTTCTGACACCTCTACTGAGATACTTCATCCTCAATGCAAGATGTACTATTAAATATCACTGATATAGTATTTTAATATGTTTTTCAAAATATTGGCTAATCTTTATGCATCTTTGTGGAGTGTATTGTGAAAAGAATTCCATGAGGGGTTTATTATTTAAAATATGCACAAAATGTATTCAGAACTTGATCCAGTATATTTTTACATTTTTACTGAAATCAGTAAAGCACTCTTCTTTTCTTTTCTTTTTTTTCTATAGAGCAATGAAGTTGTCTACTACAATGCAAAGGATGATCTTGATGTGAGTATTGGAAGTTTTACGTTATATTCCAAGGTAAACTGAATTATGCTTGGATGACTGGCTTTACAGTACAAGCTGACCTAGCACGTTGAGTTTTTCAGAAAACGATCTATAGCATAAACGGAACTACTGGTGTGACCCAATGAGGTAATGATGAGTTGTAGTGCTTAAGTCATCTCTAACAAATTATCGTTGGCATCTTCCTAGGTAGAAAAGCTATGTGTTTCTCAGGATCTGAGCTCTCATTGCACCCTGTCCAGACCTCAGCCCACAGCACTGACTGTGATACTCTACATCCCTTAGCGGTATGGAAGACAGAGGTTGGAGCCCATCCATCTCTGTAAGCCTGGCGCTTATTACCAGGGTTACTAGGCAGGTCTCCTCTGACCTGAACTGCCCTTACCAGAGGGGCCACTTATTTCACGTACAATGTGAATGACATCCTGGAAGCTGTACAACAACTGGCCTTACCTGGACAGTCTTTGAAGCATACATAGTAGGTGTTCAGGAAGCCCTTTTAAATAAATGTATTTATTTATTGTACATAGTCCAATGATTTTCAAACATGGATTATTTTAGCACAAATAAGTTACTTCTAACTTATGATTATGGTGGAAGCATTTGCAAAATAGCCAACATTCAACCCTTAAACTCATTTAAATTCTCATATATTTGAGAAATATCTCTATACTCTTAACATATTTATCCAACAATGTGCATTGAGGGCTTCTTATATTTTCAGTATTCTTCTGAGAGCTTAGGATGTGTATCAGTGAACAAGTCAAACAAATGTCAAATAATTATTATTTGTTCTTCACACTCTTTTTATCTGACTCAAAAAAATGCATTTCTATGCTTTTATTTAGAATTGTCTTCCAGAAAATAATTTAAAAACAAACACACACATAATAGATATGGTTTGTCTGAGATGCCACCCACCTTTTCAGGTTGTAGGACCTGAACTGCTCAACCTGAACTGCTCAACACCATGGTTTATCGAACACTCTGAAGAAAGTGGACTGTTTTCTCCATTTAATAAATGAAGAACTTGGAGTGTTTTAAAAAGTGTTTTCTTTTTACTAGACATAGGTGCTTTGCCAGTGCTAACTATCCTCTTACGGTAAATATATATAATTATGATTTCACATGTGTATATATATATATATACATGAAATATATATATTTATATATGTGTATGATGTCATTTTAGTTAGGTAGGAGGTATATTAAGGACAAACCGATGGCTCATACAAAACATTTTAATAGTTAATTGTTTGGTATCCAAGTGAGCATTATTTTTGTACATTTTGTCTGTTGGGATTAGTATTTGATATTTAAAAATTGTACAGTCATTAAAATATATATGCAAAATCCTTATCTTTCCTGGTAGGAAGTTAGAGCTACTACAGCACTAGTTACAGTTTTTTAAAACATTTAGTTTGTAAAAGTGTAACAAAGATTTCATAAAAAGTAAAGCCAATGGATTAACATGCTGGATCCAACCTGCCGGTCAACAAAGATGATACTGTTACTGATGAGCATAAGCTGAATGTTACCTAAAGAGGATATTGATACTGCAAATATGTTTTTCTTTCCTCTAAACCGATTAAATGAGTCATATTTTTGATGTCAGGTAAAATAGTTTTATTTAAGTCAGGTTTTCTTATTATTTAGAAAATTATATTTTTTTTATTTAAAGTTTTTTTTTAACGTTTATTTATTTTTGAGACAGAGAGAGACAGAGCATGAATGGGGGAGGGGCAGAGAGAGAGGGAGACACAGAATCGGAAGCAGGCTCCAGGCTCTGAGCCATCAGCCCAGAGCCCGACGCGGGGCTCGAACTCGCGGACCACGAGATCGTGACCTGAGCTGAAGTCGGACGCTTAACTGACTGAGCCACCCAGGCGCCCCGAAAGTTATATTTTTATTTTGTATAGTAAAAGTGAGTTTTCTTTGTTCAAGATTTTAACAATTGTGCACAAATGTAGATACAACTGGGGCTCCTGGGTGGCTCAGTCAGTTAAGCATCCGACTTTGGCGCAGGTCATGATCTTGGCGGTTCATGAGTTTGTGCCTTGCGTTGGGCTCTGTGCTCACAGCTTGGAGACTGGAGCCTGCTTCGGATTCTGTGTCTCCCTCTCTCTCTCTGTTTCTCCCCCTCTTGTACTCTGTCTCTCTCAAAAATAAATAAAAAGGATTTTAGAAAATAAAAAAACAAAACAAATGTAGATACAACTTTTTAGTAAGTACCATCCTAGTTAATATTAAGTTCCCCCAGTGAATAGTACAATAGTATAATTCATAGTCTGCTTTCACTATGCTGCTAACTTAGCAATGTGTCCATGATAAGTGGAACAGAGTACATCGGTTGTATACTTGTAATACTTGAGCTGTGTTCCGTGCTTAGGTTTACATAATTTGCCTGCACAGCTGTTTATTCATATATTAAAATAAAATTCCATGTAAGAGAGACAAGGATTAATACAAGTGAACCTATTGAACTTGTCATGTTTTTTGCCTTCTCCCATCCCAAAGAGTCTATACTGTTACCATAGGTTATAAATGTATCTATAAAAAAGATGCATTCTCTTTCTTCAACCAAGAGATGAGCTTTAGCAAGTTAAATCAAGACTCTCTAAACAGCAAAATATCAACTTGCAAATTTAAAACTTAAAAAAAAATGATGCTTAGAAAAAAATTAAAATGATGCTCAGAATTTCGAGAAACTATTTTCACTTCTTGTATATAAATAATGACAGTGCCAGAATAATTTGCAAGGAAAATTGTATAGTAGAAAGAGGGCTGAAACAGGAATCAGAGGGTTTGATTCACACTCCATTCCACCCCTAAAATTGTACTCACCCATACAGCTTTAAAATATATTAAAACTTCGGGGCGCCTGGGTGGCTCAGTCGGTTGAGCGTCCGTCCGGCTTCGCTCAGGTCACGATCTCACGGTCCGTGAGTTCGAGCCCCGCATCAGGCTCTGTGCTGACAGCTTAGAGCCTGGAGCCTGCTTCAGATTCTGTGTCTCCCTCTCTCTCTGGCCCTCCCCCATTCATGCTCTGTCTCTCTCTGTCTCAAAAATCAATAAAATGTTAAAAAAAAATTAAAAAAAAAATAAAATATATTAAAACTTCAACTATTTGCCTCTTGGGTAAGACATGCTACAGGTGATTAGGTGGTCCACAAATTTGATTATGGTTCAGAGTATTCCTGGAATACTGGCCACAGGGTCAAGTTTGCTAGAATTGTACAATTTCATGTAAATTTTTTGAAAATTTATTAAGAACTGTAGGATAATTTCATTTTATACTTCACTAAAACTTTTTATTGGGGAATTTTAAAGTGCTTTAGATATGAGGATATTATTACTCTTGGAAACCCTTAGACACTGAATAAAATGAACCACATTTAATGATTAGTGTATTGGTTTGGCTGTTCTAGAGAGACCTAAAGTAAAAGTGGCTACAGGAAGACAAAAGTTCATTCTTCTCTCATGTGAACATCTGGAGGTAAGGCCTAATGTGTCAGGTCTCAGTCTTCCAGGCCCCCAGGTCCTTTTCTCAAGTTTTCTTCTCTCTTCAGTTCAGTGTAGCTTTTCCATGTTGTGATCAAAGGCCGCTGCTTCAATATATGTACAGTGATTTTTGCCTTCTAGATAACAGAATGGAGGCAAGTGTCAATAGAGGACATGCCCTTTGCCTTTAAGGGTAGGTTGGAAATTGTACACATCGCTTTTATTTGTATCTGATGTCCACAGCTTAGGGACTAGCCTGGCTGAGTTGAATCAGGATGTAGAATAGAATCCTCCCCCCACATAGGCATGCACCCAAACAAAATATGGGGTTCTATTACTAAAGAGAGAGTAGAGAGAACACTAATTGGGAAATAATTAGCAGCTTATGAACATACCTTCAGTTTGCTCATCTTGACGAATTGAAGTTAATTCCAAAATTCCACTCACTTATCTGAGTGACTTCTATCACTTAAAGATAGTCAAAGTCTCCAACTTGGAACTGAGGAGAAAATTCTTTTTTACAGTTAAAATGAATATAAAGTGATATGCTGTACTGACTATTTTTTAGTCCTCCCGCATGCATGCGTTTTGATCACCACAATCAAATTGTTTTCTGTAAGGGAAATACTTATTATCTTACAGTGAAAGAAGTTAAGAAATGTAAGCAAATGTTGCACTTTGATATTCCACTTATGCTTTTTAGTAGTTACACATTTTTTTTGAAGATTTTTGCTGATCTGTGGAAAGTGGATGGTGTAATTTACAAACCTTACCAAAAGTTTTGCAATGTAGGTGGATTTAATTAACTCTGATACTCACAAGTTTATTCAGCGCTTGATATTTTATATATCAAATGTTCACAAATCATGATGCCATCTCATTGTTTTGGTTCGAATTGGCTCACCATCCCTGTTCTTTGTCCTGGTTTTTTTATGTACTGATTTAATTGTGTGTAGTAATTTTATTGCTCAAACTCAGAAAGCCACATTCATTATTAAAATCTGGTGATTGGAAATTGTAGAATGTGAGTTTTATCACCACACACATCAGCAGCTAATATCTAATGAACAAAGGAACTAATTAGAATAGTAAATATTGAGACGTTATCCATTAAATAAATTTGTCCTCATTTATTTGAATGGTAACACAAATGTTTGAAAGCTAAATAGAGTTTCTCTTTTAAATGTTCTGCCTCCTGAAGGAGACTAAAGGAGTCTAAATTCTGAGCCTGTGGTTATTATTTTTAACTTTTCCTCCGGTTCTGCGTTAGTGGGAGAGGATTTATTTTTCTATCACCGTGCCTAGTGGGATGGTGGTCATTTTCTCCATTTTATACCATCATTTCGCTCACATCCATCATTTCGTTTCCATGCCCATGACGATGATAGGATTTTAGACATTTTTCTCAAACATTTAAGAGCTATTAAAATGGTTTTACATTTTATATTATGTTTCTAAATTATCCATATCCCTTTAATAATATTACACATTATTTTTTCAACGTTTATTTATTTTTGGGACAGAGAGAGACAGAGCATGAACAGGGGAGGGGCAGAGAGAGAGGAAGACACAGAATCGGAAACAGGCTCCAGGCTCTGAGCCATCAGCCCAGAGCCTGACGCGGGGCTCGAACTCACGGACCGCGAGATCGTGACCTGGCTGAAGTCGGACGCTTAACCGACTGCGCCACCCAGGCGCTCCTACACATTATTAATATATAAATATTTCTAAAATATTGTATCCCTAATTCTCTGCTCATTGTCGAGATATTCACATTAGTTATTTTGCCTTTGTTTGGTATTTAAGACACTCATGAAACTTTTTCTTTTTAATGTTTATTTATTTTGAGAGAGAGCATGTGTGGGGGAGAGGCCAGAAAGAAGGAGAGAGAATCCTTAGCAGACTCTGCATTGTCAGCCCTGAACCCAAAGCAGGGCTCAGTCCCACAAGCCATGAGATTATGATCTGAGCTAACATCAAGAGTCCGACACTTAACTAACCGAGCCACCCAGGCACCCCAACACAGATGAAACTTTACTAGTTCTTTCCTGTCGTTATGAATTTTGTGAAGAATTGTGGGCACTTTCCTCTTGGAGGCACAACCAGTCTTTATAAATTATTCCCTTGGTGTCTCTCCATAAAGTGTAGCTTCCTGGAGGGCAGCTCTTGTACTCACAGCAGGTGACAGAGCTCTTACAGTAACCAGCACATAGTAATCACTCAGTGAGGGATTTTTCTGAACAAGTCGGTGAATCAAAGTTCTAACAGAATCTTCACTTGACACAAATACGAACTGGATGAAGAATACCAGAGTCATAATTATATACAGTAAAACCTTGGTTTGTGAGCATAATTCGTTCTGGAAACATACCTGTAACCCAAAGCACTTGTATATCAAAGCGGATTTCAAGAACCATTGGCTCAGTTACAATCGTGTAACGTTCTGCGTCACATAGTACTCGTATGGCAAGACGTCGCTAGTATCTCAAGTTAAAATTTACTAGAAATGTTTGATCGCCTTGCAGATCACTCACACAAGTCACTTGCATTCCAAGGTTTTACTGCATCTCCTATTTCTGTGCTCCATACTTCATGTCATTTTTAAGGATGCCCTTTCACCACCACCCCAGGTTTCAGCCAAGACCTGTGTGAGTCTCTGTGATGCGAAGGACAGGAATTGAAAGTCTCTGAAGAAAACACTTGCCCTTCACAAATGCATACTGTTGACCAGAAACCATAGCATACGTTCTATGTCATTATTTGTTTTTAAGTTACAACTGTGACAGAAGCCAGAGCAAATGCTTGGAAAGAAATCTGTACCATTTTACTGTTTCCTAATCCTGAGACGAGAAAGGTCTTTCTTCATTTAAAATAGAAACCAGGCAGTGGAGGAATAATATGAAAAGATCAAGAACAATATAGCAGAAATACTGTAGGGTTAAAGATCCAGAGGACATTTTTCCTCTGAGATATTTCAGATACTTCACGGAAGAAAAACATTAAATGTATGCTTAATGTCTCCAAAGAAAGAACCAGTGAACTGTGACCAATAGACTGACATAAAATTATCAGAATCAAAACTGCTAAAATAAAAATTCCATTGGAAGAAAGAACAGATTTGACAATGCAAGTTATCCAACAATGATTCACAGAGGAAGCAGGCAACACTCCCAGAATGTCAAAAAGGTTAGAAAATTATGGAAGGAAAAATAACACATGGAAGACAGTATGCAGAGATGTAAATCCTAAGTCATGTGTTCCAATAGATCAAGTCAAAGCATATGCATTAGAGACAATAAAAAAAGGTTTAATGGAAGTAAGTATTCAGGTATGCAAAGAGATCTGTATGTAATTGTAGACTTGAAAGCTACAGTGTTTCTTTCATTAGAGGAGAGAATATATTAACATTAGCTAGGACACTGGACCCAGGAATATTTTTTAGCGAAGATTTTTAAAGGATTTCGGCAAGATTTTCAGAAGTCAAGAACTTTTATACTGAAAACTGGCACAGGGATATTCAAGAGAAGATTTCTAGTAGGCATCGAAGTATTTAGTTGGCCTGGAATACTTTTATGCTTAGCTTATGAGTAGACTTTGAAAACAAGTGTCCAAAATTTCCCCAGCCAAGTGTGATGCTACAGGTGTCACAAAGCCAGATTCACCTACAGGTATGTTTCGGTATGCTGGCACAATGTTAAAATCAAAGAGAGTCTGAATATTTTGGGGTGTGATACATTCTCCAGTTTGCCACAGTCCCACTTCCCCCTGTTGTTTAACTCCAGCCTGCTTTACCTATGTACGCAACCTAAAAAATAAAATAAAAATGTACAGGGTAGAATCCTTAGCGTACCAACATATAAGGGAAGGTGCAGGCAGCGTTTGAGAGTATAGAATATGAGTAGCTGGAAATGAAGGAGTAGCTTTCAAAAGATACATAAAACATACAAAGAAGGCCATCAATTGAGTATATGTGGGATTCAAGATTAAATTGGGAATCTCCTGTTTCCTGTTATTCTTCCGTGTTTATTATTCTGGTCTATCACCACTTAGGATTTGAATATGTAGAATATTATATTCAAGTGTAGTCTACTGATTTTGTTTATTATAATGATGATACATGGCCTCAGTTAAAGGGAAAATAAGCATTCAAAGGTGATCAAGTATTCCTTTGGAATACAACCTTTCAAGTGGCTACATCTGAATTGGTCAGTTTGTGGGGAGCTATTGTGTTATAAGCTTTTCTTTTCTTTTTTTTTTTTTTTTAATGTTTATTTAATTTTGAGAGAGAGACAGAGTGTGAGCAGGGGAGGATGAGAGAGAGAGGGAGACACAGAATCTGAAGCAGGCTCCAGGCTCTGAGCTGTCAGCACAGAGCCCGATGCGGGGCTCGAACTCTCGAAATGTGAGATCATGACCTGAGCCGAAGTCGGACACTTAACCAAATGAGCCACTCAGGCGCCCCAAGCTTTTCAAGTACTGTGATATGAAACAATTCCTCAGAGGCATTTTATAATTTCTATACTCCTTTACTTTGATCAGTGGTATTTATATTCATTGGTGGGCTTAAAAATAAATACTTAGTGTCAGCCAGATTTAGCTAAAGCAATAGCTGAAGTAAAGGGGAAAATTAATGTCCCTTCAGATTGTGTAGTATGATAAAAAATTATGACTATAGTTGTTTAAACAAATTTTCCGATTGAAACTTAAAATTGCTGGTGTAACTGGGCTAAATTATTTGGTAAGCCACAGTTCCATGGAAGAATGTAAGGCACATAGCCTTCCTTGAAATTTAAGACAGTCATTCCTGTATCCAGTGTGCTACTTAATGTAAACATATCCTCTCCTCTAACTACCTGATGACGATATCCTACATTTTTTCGAATCAGATACTAAGTATTCTTTAAAAGCCAACTCAAGTACTACTTTCTCTTGAAGACTTCCTTGTTTTTTCTAGGAAGCAAATGGTATTTCCTTCCTGTGTATGTTCTAAACAAGTTGTTACTCATAATCTGGTTTTATACCTTACCCTATAGCATTTGTATACAGGGACAGTATTTTCTAATTAAACTTTTAGTAACTTGAGGTAAGGATCTTATTCAGTTTCTCTCTAGTAATAGTAATAATTTGGAGTAATTGTTGAGATAATGCATGTTTGGGTAGGTGTTTATGTGTTTCGATACTCCTATTACTTGCATAGCATTTGTAAGGACATGTTTACTTTTTAAAGTGGTGCTCTATTTGCATAGTAGTTAAAAAATCTCCCGCAAGCATGGCAGAAGTGAAAATGTTTGTTTTGTGTCAAGGTTGGTGGAAACAAGTTAAGAGGGGAATGGCAAAGCTGGCCTTGACTGTGGACATTGTTTTCTCATCCTCTCTCATCCACCCCTTCCTCTCTTGGTCCCTGAAACAGTCATGAGAACTAAGAGTAATGTCAGCACAAGGTAGTTTCCCCCATGTGGAAAACTGATTCACAACGGGAATAAATAGCGGAGTTAGAGTATTTGTTTGCAGTTACTACAAGTGCCATAAGAAACATGATTTTTGGTTCCACGTCTGGGCAGATCTGATATGCTAAGTGACTGTGAATCTCCGTGAAACGTGAAATCAGGCTTACTGTATTTACTCTCTCAGACTAAAGTTCTGTCTGATTCTGCATATAATTAGGAGAAATAATAGTTTTGAATTTCATTTCCAAAGAGGTGATAGCATTAAAATGGGTATTTTTCAATGTAGGATTGTTTTTTTAACTTTTTACCAGGAACAGAAAAATAAATACATAGAAGACAGAATAGTATAATACCTCCATAATCATTATCATCTATTATTTGCTTAACTATTTTATGGTAAATTAGAGATATGACATTTCACTCCAAGATACTTCGTTTGCAACTGCTTTCTCCCCTTTTCATGATGACAAAGGACACATGTATAATCACTGTACACACTGATGCACAGAGGAGATAGTAGAGTGTGCTAGGTAAGAGGTTGGATCCTGGAGTGCCACTTCTTGGATTTGAATCCCAGCTCTGCCAGTTTCTACCTGGGTGGTATTGGTGGTCATATCATCTCTCTGTGTTTCACTCTCTTGGCCTGTAAAATAAATGGAATAGAATATCTATTTCACCCAGTTACTGTGAAAGTTAGTTAACACATACAAAGCATGTAGAATTTTCCCATCTTAGAGTAGGCATTCCAGGAATGCTAATGAGTAGGATTTTTAAAAACTAATTATTATTAATATGATTGTAATAAAGCCAAGGTTTATTTGAAATGATTGTAGCTCTAAGTGGAGCCTGTTTGTCTGTATGTATTTGTTCACTAGTATTTGTGTAAAATATGTAAGACAGTGCACAAGAAAATAAAATTCAGAATAGAATCTTTAAAAAAAAACATTTATTTTATTTTTTTGGAGAGAGAGAGAGAGAGAAAGCACATGCTTCTGCATGCAAGTGGGGGAGGGGCAGAGGGAGAGGGAGGAAAGAATCTTATGCACACTCCATGCTCACCAGAGAGCCCTGTGAGGGGTTTGATCTCACAACGCTGACATCATGACCTGAGCTGAAGTCAAGAGTCAGAAGCTTAACTGACTGGGTCACCCAGGTGCCCCTCAAAAAACCTTTAAAAAATGTGAACACAGTGCAGAAATTTGTCTTCATCTCATTGTAGGTTTGTTATAACCAGATTTGAAAGGAAAATTAAATGTCAAAAATATTTTTTACAAGGCTACAAATGCAACTGTTTTTTTAGGAAATTTCACATTCATGTTCTCCTTACATTTGAAATTTATTGAGGTTCTTAGTTTAGGTTTTAGAGACATCTGTCCCAACAAATTCTTAAATTCCCTGAAGGTTAGTGCAGCAGATTCCCCGGAAGGCTTGAGTTGTACCAGCAAGCTGCAATTTTCTTAATTCCCAGAGCAAGTAAAAAGAAGGCAGATCATTACAAACCCTTATTAACCTAATTCCAAGATCTATGTTTCTGACTAAAATCCAAATGAAGTAAGTTCAACCCAAAATTCCCAGGTCAACAAATTGAGTTGATTTATTTGCTACATTTCATTGTATTGATCATGTTAAAAATCTGACCTGTCTGCGACATTTGTCTAGTCTCCTGAGTTCCCTTGCATATTTATGTTGCTATTTATTTTCTTAGAATCTTGTCTACATTAAAATTAATTCCAACAGAATGTCCTATCTAAATGTCATTTTAAAAGTCCAGTCTTGCATGATTTTATTTTATTGTAGACAGATAAATGTGATTCTAGAATGAGCTAGTAGAGGTATGCATTAAACAGCAAGGAAATCTATTCTGATTATTAAAGAAAGAATCAAAGTCTAGGTTTCTTTTCTAACTTTTTTTTTACACTATCTTGTAATATGCAGCCTTTATATGGGGCTCTGTTAATGAATGACATCGAATCCTCAAATAGGTGATGGCATAGAAATAGCATATTAATTGCCTCTGTATAGTTATTGGTTTGATCAGAATTGCCATTTTTGTGTGTGAATCTAAAATAAATGGTTTAAATATTTTGGATGCTATATGTTGGATTATAAAAATACTCAAATATATATACATATTCTTTTTTTTAACTTTTTAATGTTTATTTTATTTTTGAGAGAGAGCGACAGAGCATGAGCAGGGGAGGGGCAGAGAGAGGGGGAGACACAGGATCCAAACTCAGCACAGGCTCTGAGCTCTCAGCACAGAGCCTGATACGGGGCTTGAACTCATGAACCATGAGATCATGACCTGAGCCCAAGTTGGCGCTCAACCCTCTGAGCCACCCAGTGGCTTATTCTATATGCTTATTCTATACTAGGCACTAAATGCTTTATATACAATGTATCATTTAAAGTTCACATTAGTCCATGGTGGCACATACTATTATTGTAATGATTTTCAGTTAAGACAAATACAGTTTAATGAGCTTTAGACCCTTGCCCTGTGTCAAACACATGGTATCTGATCGTGCGCAGAATTGAAAGTCACGCTATTGGTATGATCCATAACAAGACCCGTGAGTCACTGTGCTGTGTCATCCTGCCTGTACCCTGGGCACCTGGAAGGGATAGAAGTCCTGTGATGCAGCTGTTAAAAGTCAAGACTTAAGGCTAAATTTTTTTAAGATTTTTTATTTAAAATTTTAATTTATTGTGGCTATTCATTATTTTGTCTATATTTAATTATTCAGCTTATATTTTATCCAACCAGCTTCATCATTGACAGTTGTTAAACTCTGGTGATTTGCAGTAGGTAAAATAAAGCCTCTATGATTGAAAAGATAGGTAGACTTTGCATCCTAAATCTTTACTGATCTGATCCATGATCCCCAGTGATATTTATCTCGGATACCTTAAAAGTATGCATGCACCACTGAGTGAAATATAGCCACATTAAGATTCATTGGGGAAAAAAACGTGAACCTGATA
Organism: Herpailurus yagouaroundi; assembly: GCF_014898765.1. Lineage (NCBI taxonomy): Eukaryota > Metazoa > Chordata > Mammalia > Carnivora > Felidae > Herpailurus > Herpailurus yagouaroundi. The sequence goes on from NW_024412391.1 coordinate 74,690,727, forward strand.
AAAATGTACATTAGATTAGGTTCCATTTCTTGTAAGGATTCTGCCTTTTGGTTTTTGAAGCTTTCGAAATTTTTTTTGCATCTCTTTTGACAGTTTTCTAATGCTTTGTGCTGGTGGGCATATGCTCCTTTTGCAAGGATAGTTTAAACATCGCTTCTCAGTTTTCATGGAGCAGTGGCATGTATAACTCTTTCAGATTCCATATCCAGTCCTTTCTTTTCAGAAGCATTGCAGGGTGCATTTGTTTAGAACTCAATGATATTCATTGAGTTTGGAAAATTCACTGGCATGATGTGGGCGTTTTATAGTTACCCAGCATAAAATATAGTGATCTTCATATGTAAGATACCATTTCATAATCTCTTAGAAGAGAAAAATACCCTATCAGCCTTTTCCCCAATTTGTTATTTTTATATATAAATATATATTTTTTAAGATAAAATGCTTTATATAAATATATACATACATACATATACAGTAGTATTTATTACATGCCTTTCTAATTCTGGTGATTTGAAAATTTCATATTACACATGGCATTTAAAGCAGCCCAACACTTCTTGTGATCACACTTACCTGTATTGGGATTCTAATGGCTCTCATTCTTCCTTGTGCCAGGTCCTCGGACAGGTGGTTTACATGCATTCATCCTTCATGCAAACTAAAAATGCATCAGTCTTGTTTTGAGGATGTTTTCAGATTTATATTTGAAATTTTTTTGAATGTTACAGTAATTTTCATCAGCAAGCAACCTCAATGCATTTTATTTAAGGAATGCCTAGTTTTGCATTTAAAATGTAATTGCGGTGGCGGGGGGCACCTGGGTGGATCAGTCTGTCGAGCATCCTACTCCTGGTTTCCACTGGAGTCATGATGTCACAGTTCGTGAGTTTGAGCCCCGCATCGGGCTCTGTGCTGGTGGTGCAGAGCCCGCTTGGGATTCTCTCTCTCTCCCTCTTTGCCCTTCCTTCACTCTCTCTCTCTCTCTCTGTCTCTCTCAAAATAAATAAAAACTTTAAAAAATGTGTTTAAAATGTAATTTGAGGGCACCTGTGTGGCTTAGTAAATTAAGCATCAGACTCAGATCATTTCATGGTTCATGAGTTCCGGCCCTGCATCTGGCTCCATGCTGCCAGCACACTGGAGCGTTCTCTCTCCACCCACCCCCTCAAATAAAATAAACTTCTAAAATGTCATATAATAAGCAAGTTACTGCAGTGATCGATAACCCTTTTTGAGTTAATTCAGTTCACTTTTATGTGTTTCATTTCTCATTCATACTTGCTTTTGACTCGCTGTCCTAGTTACAAAATGCATATACATAGATAGTCCCACACTGGGCTCTGCACTGATGGTGTGAAGTCAGCTTAGGATTCTCTCCGTCTTCCTCTCTCTGTCCCTCCCCGACTTGTGTTTTCTCTTTGTCACAAAATAAACTTAAAAAAAAAAAAAAACTAGAATTGTTTCTTTAGTGTTCTCTTGACGACTAATGTTACCAATTTGCTTTTGATTTTAACTTCATAACATTCTTTATTAATGTATTGAATAAATTACCCCTGAAGAATTAATGCTATCGTCTTTCTGCACGGTACAGCGAAAGAATTGTGACTTTTTAACTACCTGGAGAAATCTTTTGAATTCCTTTAAAAAAATCTCTTACTTCTTCATCAAACATAGTATGAAAAGCTAAAGTCATATGTTTCTGCAAGGACAATATGGCTGTTTATTCAATTCATAATTTAAAATTTTTATTCTTTTTGTTGTTAGGATTCAGTAAAACAAAGTTACAGTATTAAATTGAAGTCTCTACTGTGTGATTCAGCGTCTGTCCTCCAACTCCCACTTCCTTTCTAATACTAGGCATCCCCTCAGTACTTCCCTGAATCATATCATCTTCAAGGAAAAAATAGCAATGTAAACCAATTAACTTAGGAGACGCAACAGTGTTCTTACAGCCACTGTAACTGGATTCATTATTTAATATTCAGCCTGACCTTACAACCTGACCACAGCAATTAAGTCTGGATGAGGCTCGGCACCTTTTCTCTCTATTCATTATTCATTAATTGGGCATGCTCAGCTGGCAGCTGCTCTGCCGAATCTCCAGTTCTATTGCTGCAAATGATTGACTAAAAAGGAGGCTTTCCTCTGAAGGGTCAGAACAGGTAACCAGCCTTAACTAATGCAGCACCCCAGAAGGCTTAGATTCCAGGGGTGAGCTAGTGGTCACATAGACTTTTCAGATGTAGTGACCAAGAGAGTCTATTTTAAATATAATATATGCATGGTCATTATTTATGTTGAATGATGATGCCATGCCTAAAGGCGTATATCCAAGATTTTATCAGAGAGTGGGATTACCCGTGAAACTTAAAAAAAAAAAAAAAATCTGAAATCCGTAACGGCTACATTGTCAAAGTTGCAGATCCCTGGTGTAAATAATATCTATGAAATAGTTGTGAAAAAGAAGAGGATGTGTTTAGAGGCAGAAATTTTAAAATACATACTGGAGAACTATACACCGGGCTATAGTCTCTAGTTATTAAAAATTTGTTGGGGCGCCTGGGTGGCTCAGTCGGTTAAGCGTCCGACTTCGGCTCAGGTCATGATCTCGCGGTCCGTGAGTTCGAACCCCTCGTCGGGCTCTGTGCTGACCGATCAGAGCCTGGAGCCTGTTTTGGATTCTCTGTCTCCCTCTCTCTCTGACCCTCCCCCGTTCATGCTCTGCCTCTCTCTGTCTCAAAAATAAATAAACGTTAAAAAAAATTTTTTAAAATTTGTATCATTACACCAAACACCATTCATTTGTTTCTTTTCATTAGTGAGATAGAAATAGCAATGGGGGTACTTCTGTAGAAAGTCTCTATAGAGAGTCTCGTAAACCATTCTTACTATCAATTAACTTTGTCACAGTGTTGTTGAACACAAAACATAACTGAGAGCAGGGGGAATTAAACCTGGCCACACTATGACTGTGAACGAAGTTTCTGGTTGAGAATGTTCAGTTGAATTGTGACAAAGTGATTCATGTAGTTTCTACTGCAGTTTAGGTAAACTGTATACACTTTTAATTTCTGAGCATTTTGCTATCAGTAGAATTTTTAAAGTTTTCAGTTACTAACAAAACATTAAAAACCGGTATTTTAGTATGTGAGTACATGTGAGATATGTTAAATATTCAAGAGCCTCTTAGACTTACCATTTCGACTTTCTAAATTAACTTTGTCGATATGTACTGCTTGTAAAATTGAATGGCCTACCCATCCAACATTTTCTCTGAGTGATCTAATCTATTATTCAATAACTGAAATCTTATTGAGGTGACTAGTATAATAAACATACTTGTCATGTTTCACTTATGTGTTCTAATAAATGCATTCGAATTCCTTTAGAATAGACCTGGTTAGTTTCTTGTACACATTTGTATGGGGTGGTCTGGAGAATTTGGGAGGAAAAATACTGGAAAGAGAAATGCTTATTTTTTTCTCTTGTGTATTTTGGTAAACAAGGAAATCTTAATTCTGGGGGGAGGGGAATTTGTTTGAAATTTTTCATTAACACATTAAACAATACATGTTAAGTAGCTTTTCTCCAGATTGCTTTCCTCAGTCACTTTTTTTGTGTCTAAAATTTGCTGTATTTTCCATTATGCCATATAATGCCATTATATATCAAGATAGGCAAAGACATAGCTTATGATGGGATCATCATAAGTTACAGTATTATCATAACTTTAGGGAAATAAATGAGTTGCGTTTACAAATTAATATTCTTATGAAATTATTTGAGTTTATGGAAACCATAAAGGGGAGAACCATGGAGAGCAGCCATATTATTTTTTTCTTGATGTACTTAGCAACTGTGCATTAAAACTTGTCCAGGTACATGGTTATACAAGTTGAAAAGTACATGATTTTTTTTTTGAGAACTACATATTGTTTTAAAATTATCCCGAAGAGCTCTGTGTATGGTGATTTTAACATGCGAGGATCTCCATAAAGTGTATTTAAAATTTATTATTTTTAAGTGTGAGAGGATTCAGAAGAAATATAAGCAACTTTTACTTCAGTAAGATAATCATATAATGCTTAGTAGCACTCTACAAAGGACTTAACACAAAAATTAATGTTCTCTTTTATTACAAATGCAGTGCATGTTCATTGTATTATTAGAAAACAAGAGAAAAGAAACATGGATATAGTCATATTGCATAACTACAAAACCACTGAAGTGCTTTTAACATTTACTATGTACTCATCCATTCATCTCTCCCTCTACCTCTCTTTTTCTCAAAATAATAGACCTTTTCTCCCTTTTTTCTTAACATTTACTTTTTAAGCGTAAAATCATCTTTAAACGAACACTGTTTATATGTGTATTCCCAATGTAATTACTCTCTTATATTACTTAACAATATAAAATTGTATCTGTGACAGTTATGACATTTTGCTATTGTTGATCATTGAACTTATTTGTAGTTTAGATACTAAATGACATTTCTATGAACATTAATATCAATAAATCCTCTCCTCCAGTCTGCCAACAGATATGTTTCAAGTGACTGAATGAAATACTTGCACACATATATTCCCAGCCCTAATTCACACAGGTAGTTCATTATCCATCTGTCTATTATCTATCATCTGGTCCTTCTACTCTTCATATATTTCTAGTAAAACTCGCTAGAAATAGATGTAAATGAAATTTCTGGGAAAGATAGGCTTATGAAACATCATGTGTTATTTTCAAAAACTATAGAAATGGGACTATAATTTTTTCAGGTCTGAAAATAACTAGTTTCTTTAGCTTGAGGGATCTGAATTTAAGATAGAGAATATTAGAATCAGCTGAGAGATTCTTTCAACGGACATCCTCCTCAATGTAATCAACATCTTTATTGGTGGGGCCTGAGTTTCCCCAAGGTGATTCTGATGTGCCCAATGAAATTAGCACAACACCTGTACCCCAACATCACTTATTTAGAAGTCAGAAAACTGAAGGCCAAAGGATGGTGAGTGGCTCAAGTCCGAGAGGTTATTAATGCAAGCAGAATAGAACCGAATCTCTAGGCCACCATGGTTCCCAATAGGCTTTTCGATGACATTTTGTAAGTATGTTCTTTGCAAGTGGTATTATATGGAAAAAAATCTCAGGGTTGCATACATTTGGGAACGCTGGGTTAAGCTCTGGAGTGAGGCCTCTCTCAAGAGTCTTTGATGATGTGCCAGTGAGGTTAGTACTCTCTTAATGGAACAACATTTCCCTAACTTAAGTCCGCATGGCACTGACCCCTAGAGTATCTCGAAGGATTGGTGTCTTTCGAAATGTCTTCTGACAAGTATTACTCCCCAAAGTACCATTTCCATTCCTCTCATGAAACTGTGTTCTACATGGAGGGTAAAAAAATAGGTGTTTGTTAATATGCTTGTTACTAATCAACCCTAAGTTTTTCATGAGTAGGTTCCAAATAAAAATGTCTAATTGCAACTGTTGATATTTTAAGCAGTGGAGCCCCAATTTTAGCAAGTAACAGAATCACCTGGAGGGTTTGTTACCCTGATGATTGCTCAGCCCCTTCCCAGCTCATTACGTCTGGGGTGGGGCCCGAGAGCACACATTTTGAAAAATTTCAGCGGCTATTGCCGCTACTTCTTCAAGGACCATACTCTGAGAAACCATTGCTTTAGAATAAATGTTGAGATTTCTCAGAATATTTTCAGGGGAGAAAAATAGCCATGTCATTTGTTCGCTGGTGTCCTCTTTACCTTCATCTAATTCTTACTGAAAATCATTTGTTTTAATGTGCCCCCTTTCACAAGTCAGTCAATTTTCAAATGTGTTAAAATCCATGGTTGAATCCAAGGCCAAATCCCAGTTATCCTTTTCATTCTTTATAACCATTGCAATGAAGGCTGGTATGTTAGGTTCAGAATTCGCTTTGCTCTATGGTTTCTATTTTCCTTATGTTTCTTCTCTCTCCTTTCGTTATTCTACACATACCTATCCTTCTTGTAGAAAAGGGTATGATTAGTGATTCCTGTATGAAAGTGTTTTGCCAATTTTTAGACTTGAAGCACTTCTTATTTTTTATATTCCATTTGCTTATGGGGTAGTTATTAATCATGGCTTTTGCGGAAATAAAAAAGTGACGAGTTCTCAAATATTTTTGTCAATGACAGATTTTTGTCAATGACAGATTTCTGTAAAATCCATCAGAATACTCCATCACAGTATTCACATGTGTACTTACACGTACATACATAGTCATAACTAAACACAAGTTTCACAACATAGTTCTTCATCGTAATATATAGAGTGTACTTGTATATATATATTTTAAATGCTTCCCTTAAAAAAATGGTTTGTTGTAAGGTTGGTCCTAACCAACTTGAACGTTCATTTAAAAATTTTTGGTTTATAGTACTTGTGAAATTGATTTCATTACCTAATGATAGATTGGACTGGGAGCTTTGGGCCCCAATTTTTTTAAAGACCGTATTGTTCATATGTATGTCTAAATATTTCCAGTGTTTAGAAAAAAAATTACACGTGTGTTTGTTGAAGTATCTCATACTAATGTGTTATTTGGTCATGTACATGTTCAGACAGGGATAGAAAATTTGATACAGTTAGTTCTTTCTAAACCTGCTGACTTGATGTTGTTGGTACTTTCTACCAGGCTTCTTAGGGAATTTTCTGGTCATCCAATTAAGTCTTTTGTTGATTCTTTGCATCACTGCAGTGTGCAGCCAAAAAGAATCAAATGTGTTTTGTTTTCATTTTGAGGAGATTACCTTTGGAATATGGAATACAGACTCTACTACTGAGTTGAAAATAGAAGTCCGAACTTAATTTAAAAACAGGGAAGAGTCTAAAACAACTATATTTGACCTGGAAAAAAAAATCTAATGTAATTAACAAAACCAGCAACAAAAAATGTTAGAGAGATACATTTTGGATAAATGAGTGAAATTCGCAGTTTCCTGCCAGGGGAGGGCAATAAAGGTAATTCAGTATCAAAAGCCTAGTTTGAGTAGAGAGAAAATTAATCTTCAAACTTAAATTTCTGTGGGTTTTTCTTGCATCATTATCGATTGGACTTTACCTCCTACCTCAGGAGGCAAAATGGTTGTAGTTAGGATTTAATTGTGCTTAGTTATAACAGATCTTTTCTAGTATACTTTATTTTTAAAACAAAAATTAATTGAACTGGAAAACCTGCAAAAATAAAGGGAACATGATATAAAAGAATCCTTCATTGCTACCTTTTTTGCAGGTGTTTACCATAAGTTGTCAAACCAAGAATTACCCTCAACTGCATGATATAAATTTAGTAGCATAGACCGTGAACTATATATCAATGGGTAATTTTAATTCAGTTATATTTAAAGGAATTTATCCTGTTCTGTAAATGCACATTTTAATACGTACTGCATGTGAAAAAGCCCTCGTCCCCTCAGGATGATCCTGAGTGACTCCAACATTGAGGAAATGAGAGAAGTTATATTTTAATGTGAATAATATAAAGATAAAGCTAATGTTAATACCCGAATAGAAGTTGTGTGTCTCATGTCAGCATGGTACTATGTTTTACTTATTTTTGCAACGTTTTTTTCCAGCTGGATTCTTTTTATTGTGATGTATTTGACATATAACGTATCAGTTTCAGGTGTACAACACAATTATTTGTATTTGTATGTATTGCAAAATGAGTACAACATTAAGTCTGTGAGTTAGATGTCATCATGGTACTCTATTTTGAAATATTCCTGTAGATGTCTTTTTTTGGAAGATGATACTTTTGGCAAATGAAGACCTGAATGTGAGAGTATTTGTTATCTTAAGTTTAATATTCTTTTTATTGTCTATCTTTTCTGGTATAGCCTGAGAAAAATGAGAGTGAGCCAGGCAGCCAAAGGATAAAACCTGTTTTTATTGACGATGCTAATTTTGGACGACAGATATCCTATCAACATGCAGCGGTCCATATCCCCACTGACATCTATGAGGGCTGTAAGTAAAAGAACTTGAACAACTCTTGGAGTACCATGCTCTTGTCTGTCCTTTGTATCTCCTGTTTGGGGGACAAAAGGAACAAATTTTGTTGAGATGTCTTTGAAGAGTCCGTGGTAAACTCTCTGTGAAAGAAGAAATGGGGTGTCCATTAGCAGTTTACGTTCAGAGAGCTACACTATGTGAATATTTGTAGGAGAGTATGCATCCAGTGGGCGTGTCCTTCTGCTTTGGTTGACTAGGTCATTGTGCCTTCCCAGGGGCCATGAAAACTGAAAACTAATCAATCTATTTTCTTAAAAATACAAACTATATAGCACAAGTGTGCACAAATACAAATATACCTAGACAAACTGTAAAGGGAGATAGTGGTACATTTTAGACCTGGCACTTCTCATCACATCCTGTGTGTGTGTGTGTGTGTGTGTGTGTGTGTGTGTGTGTGTCTCCCTTGCCCTAGGATATGGGTAAAAAATATCTCCCTCTCAGTACATGGTGGGCTCAAGATGAAAAGAAATGCTAGGGAAAGACTAATGAAATAGAGAACCAGGAAATGGAAGACTTGCTTGAGAAGGCTTCCCTGAGAGAAAGGCAGGGCAGTAGTTGCTTAGGGAAACGCAGGGTAGGACGCTTGTACCATGTATTAACAAGGGCAGAGCCTGAGTGAGAATGCTGACTACAAATCCTGCCAAGTACAATCTGTATCTCTGAGGACCACCCATGACCCAGAAAGCGGGGCCTTTGTTCACTCCTAGTTCTGTTCCTCCATGTTCACCATTCTCTAACCAGTTTGTATTCTGCCTTCCCACATAAGTAAGTAGTAAGAAGAAAGGACCATTTGAGATTTTTAAAGCTATGTTTCTTCTGTTACCCTTTATTACAGAGGCTGTAGACTGAATTAGGTATCCAGAACTCTCTGGGTTCTGGCCAGATGGCCTAGTTCAAAGCTAAATTTTTGCAGTTGTTGTTTTGTTGTTTTTTTTTTCCTTTGTAAATCCTTTAAATTTCAGGGCATTTTCTCACCTGTAAAATAGGGTAAAATGACTAAACTGATTTGAGGATAAAGTAAGTTCATACACTTGTTTTCATAATAGTTCCAACCTAGTAATATAGTAAGTGGTATGTGAATGTTTCTTGTTACTGTTTATTACAGTTCAAGTTTATTTAAGCAGAGCGAACTAAGTACAGGGATTAATAATAAGTACAGGAAAGTACAGGAAAATAATAATTTGTAACATAAATTTCAACTTGATCAGTTATTCACTCTGTTTGTTTTTAATTTTTAAAGTACATATTGTTCCTATCAGTTCTTTGAAGATATTAAATGTATGACTTCTCTCTATTGATCATAGAAACAGAATTGTTTGTCTAGGTAGTTTCTGTTGTTACATGAGAATTAAACATAATTAGACTCCCTTACAATCCAGCACTACTATTAATTCCAAGTCCTTTTAGGAATTACCTGGGATTTAGGTTCACAAAGTTTTTTTAACTTCAACCATTATGTACTTTGTAAAAATAATTTTCTAACTGTGTGCTTTTTATTTTTATTTTTCCAACGTTTATTTATTTTTGGGACAGAGAGAGACAGAGCACGAATGGGGGAGGGGCAGAGAGAGAGGGAGACACAGAATCGGAAACAGGCTCCAGGCTCTGAGCCATCAGCCCAGAGCCTGACGCGGGGCTCGAACTCACGGACCACGAGATCGTGACCTGGCTGAAGTCAGACGCTCAACCGACTGCGCCACCCAGGCGCCCCCTAACTGTGTGCTTTTTAAAAGAAATATCTTGATCTTTGCAACTGTATTTTTTTTATTTTTGTTTATTTATTTATTTTAATGTTTTACTGTATTTTTGAGAGGTGGGGAGGAGCAGAGAGAGAGAGACACAGAATGCAAGGCAGACTCCAGGCTCTGAGCTGTCAGCACAGAGCCCGATGTGGGGCTCGAACTCACAAACCCTGAGATCTTGATCCGAGTCAAAGTCGGACACTTAACCGACTGAGCCACCCAGGTGCCCCATGACTGTATTTTGTAACTATTACAACTATTTAGACAGTACTTAGCTATATGATTGTGTTTCCCATTTTTAAAAAATTACTTCATCTACCTTATTTCAAATTTTTCATCACCTATTGTTTGTTGGGTATGCCAACAAAATAATCTTACTTTAAGATTATATCTTTCTATTGAATTCATATTAGAAGAACACACTGGATGGATATAGAACTTTTGAGTCACGATATTTTTCTGTCAGTTGTCTGTGGATATCATGGCACTGGTTTTTTTGACCTGTATTACTGTGTTGAAGAAACTTGAGGCCAACTTGAGTGTTTCCAGTTTGGTAGAAAGCTTTCATGATTGTGTTTCTATTTTGTTGTCTCCTATTTGGGGATTGCCTTCCTTATTCCTGCAAATCATTATCCATACCAAGAAGATACTCAAAGTCAGTGATTTTGTTTTTAATAATCTTTGTAACACTTTAAAATATATATTACATGAAAAACTTGCATGTGAAAGAAATTAAAGCAAAAACTACTATGACTGAAACAAATATGACATGAATAGAACCCTGCCTACTTAATCCCTTTTGGTCTTGAAGGGAAAGTCTTCTTTTTGTCCAGTTTCAGTAGTCAAGAGGGATTCTCTGAGCAAGTTCATAGATTGCTGCCATTCCCAAAGGAAAGAAAAATAACAAGGTTAACAGCATTGTGGTTTTAATCTCATGTGGATCTAGCAGTTTGGGGAAGTGGGATGCGTGTTTTGGGGAACTTTGCCTCACTGCTAATTCTATCCACTTCCCCCCACGTTTGGTATGGTAGCCAGAGCCACTGGTCTGTTGCACAGCTCTTTGCAGTACATGGGCACCCTGAGCTAGTATAACCTGGGAAGAGGAGGGCTTGAGCATACTTACTGATGTGCATGGCACAGGAGATGCCTCTGTATGGCCTGGAACTTACTTCCTGCTCTGGATGATGCATGAGATACCATTTCAGATCCAGTATGGCATAGACTCACTGTACCCCACTGAGTACTCAGTGGCTTTCTCATCCCATTTGCCATCCCTTCATATATATAAAATGAGGCTCTTCATACTTTCTCCCACTTATATTCCTATGAAGCAGTCCATTTTTTTCCACTCTGTAGAAAACTTCCTTGCAGTTCAGATGGTCTAATAGGGATTATCGAGAAATCCTAAAATTGTTCATTAAATACTCAAGGAAGGATATGGGTACTTTATACATTTTTAAAACAGTTTTTGTCCCCTCTAAAGATCGTATGCCATGGTGGCAAATTTTAATAAAGCGTACTTATTTAACCTACAAAATGGAAGTCGCCAGCACTCGCACCTCTTGTAGCCAATCATAATTAACAGTTTGGGGCCATAGTCCTATAGAATACCTTGAAATGAAGAAACAAATCGTCCAAATGAGATTTTCCACATTCCTTTTCAACTTGCTTTTTCTTCAACTTAGAGACTCTTGTTAAACTATTAGAAGGCTGAAGATAAGAGAAAGCTTTCTCTTCAGGAGATTACCCAGAAAAATAAAGACAAAGTGACTTTGCTTAGTTTTTCAATGAAGTGATCTTTAAGAAATACGTGAAAAATATTTTTATCATTTTTCCATAGATAATTAGCACCTAATTCACCTGTCTAGTAAATTACCTTATGCATGCATTTTGTGAACAGGGGTCCAAGGACTCCAGGTTGCGTTGGCCTGGTTAAATACTAACAACCTATTTTTTGTTTGTTTGTTTGTTTTTTTGAGTTTAGTAGTTGATTGACTCCATGCTTCCCTTTTAAAATGTATTCTCTAATTTATTTACTATAACTTTGTTAATTTTGAAGAAGGGAACCCTGAAGCACTCTTGAATGAAAGGTCATATTATTAAGAATGGGATCAGACTTCAAACAAAGTCTAATTCCAATCTTTATATTTTTAACTACTATGATAAATGAAATTCCTGATATTTTACTTTTGAGTTAATTTTAACTTTGTTACTTTGGGAGTAAGAATTGGGAGACAGAATTGTCCATTGGAGTTAAGATAATACACTTTGCATGAGAATCTTTATTTTCTTACTCTTCTATTTGAAATTTTGTTTTGTTTTGTTTTAGTTGAAGTCACGTAGTTTAAGTCTTCATCTCTTATATGCTGGAACAGACATGAAAAATGACATAAAGGTTAACCATAATTTTTTTAAGAATATCGTGACATGGTACACCGTTTTTTTGTTTTGTTTTTAGTATTCTACAAAAGAGGTTTTAATTTTATTCATGTTTTCCTTTCCCATTTAGAATGAACTATTTGTACACATCTGTAGAAGATTATTTTAATTAGTCTCAGGGAATAAACCACACTTTGATTTTGAAAAGAAGATAAAATATTTAAATAGGTGTTTTCAGAAATCCTAAGACCTATTTTGGAATATGTCATAATTAAAAAAAAAAAAAAAAAAAAGAAGCTCTGTCTTGCATTATTTGGTTAGTCTCATTTATCTTAATATTGGCTTCTCCTCCTTTGCTGAAATCTCATCAGGAAGACGCTGACCTTGCCTGGCCTGTAGTCTTTTAAAATTCATATCCCATGTTATGAACTGTGTGAGTAAATGACACAGGAGTAAAATCAGAAATGTCAACAAGATCTTGAAAATTTAATAATTACTGGGACTCTTCATGCAGCTCATCAGAACCGATCAGATTCACAGGATTGTTCTAGGTTTCTGAATTTAATAAATGTGAAAGCTTACTTTAATTGAAGGCTTAGCTGAAGGAAACAGCCTCTTCTTTCACTAAGACAGTTGTGTGACTATATTCTCATAAGGAATCTTCTGTTCTAATTTCTCAAAGGCAATTACTTTTTAAAGTCCCAGGAATTGAAATGTGATTATCTTTGCTCATTGATATATTTAAAGTTTTAGAGTGGTACATTTAATTAGAACCATATCTGAAAGTGTTCACTTTTGAGAATTTCACTGGTTGGTACTTAGATTTTAGAGGGCATTGAAACCATACTTGATTTTCAGATCTAATTTATCTGTTGGGCTGGTAAAAACACATAGAAACTAGGAAAAGAAGGACTGACTATTTAGACAATGTGGTTTTAATCACAAAAATTTATTAATTTTTTAAATCATTTTAGATGCAAGTATAGGGAATGTCTTCGTAGGATGCTGGATAGTCATTTATCAATAGAAGTTCATATTTATTTATAAAATTATTATGGTTCTAAAAGACTATCCAATAACAGGGAACATAGTAACCACCAAGATGCATAACATTTTCAGGCACTACATACTTTTGTCCTAATCTTACGTTGTCATGTAAGCAAAGAAATTACTTCCATTTTAGGAATTGAAAAATAAAGTTTTATCACTAAGGAGTATCCATTTTGATAAAAGAAGACACAATTTTAAGGAATTGTGTTGCCTTTTAAAGTCTCCTATGCTTTACTAATTATACTTCCTTTAAATTGAACTGCTTATAATGACTAATACTGGCATTATAATGTATCTTTTTTTAAATATTGACAGAGAGAGAGTGAGTGAGTGTGTGTGTGTGTGTGTGTGTGTGTGTGTGTGTGTGTTGGGGAAGGGCAGAGAGAAAGAGAATCTCAAGCAGGCTCCCCACTATCAGTGCAGAGCCGGATGCAGGGCTTGAACTCATGAACTCTTAGATCATGACCTGTGCCGAAATCAAGAGTTGGACACTTAACTGACTGAGTGACACACGCTCCCCTGCAATTTATCTTGATGTTGATTTCTTTTATCTTTCAAAATATAGTTGCAGTATCTCAAATGATGCCAATATAAACATTGGAGGAAAAAGGTATCCTCCCTTTGCTGATAATTGTAGAACTAGCTTTTCACAATCTCTTATAAATCTTGACAACTAATCTCTGCCAAATATGGAGATTATGTAATTATAGAATGCTGATTAATAGTTTACATTGAATAGTTTACATTGTTTTAAACTCTTTTATAGATTTAGAAAGTTAATATTTTAATAGATTGGCATCTTTGGAATAAATAAGGCTGTCTGACTTCACAGCTCTGAGGGTTGTAAAGATGATGCATCCCACAACCCAAAAATATTCATAGAGAAATGAATATAATACTATAATATAATATAAAATAAGAAAGAAAATACAAGACAAAAAGAAAAATAAATTAACCTGCACTTACTTTGAAAACCTTCGTGGCTGGTGTGAGGGAAACAAAAGAGAGGAGGCTTGTTGGACAGTTGTAGGATGACTTACACTATAATGGAATCACTGCTATATTTTGGCTCAATGGACTCCTTTTCTGCATGGAGGCCATTGTATATGCTCACATGGATGGTGATTACAGTAGGGTATTAATGAACTCTTGTCATATACTGTATTCAATGTAACTGGCAATAAGGCAGCAGAGGAAAAGGTCTCTTAGCTGTAGGCAGCCTGACCTAGAATGAAGCGAAACATTCATAAGCTTATTTTGGTATGGAAAAGCCAAGTGCTGTCTATAGGTGCTTTGAAGTGACAAAAAATACATTAGGGTCAGTTGTGGGCACCTTGCAATGTTGTAAAACATCACTGATTTCTGCCACACCCCCACAGCCTGAACATGAGAGATGATCACCCACAATCCTGCAGCGAGAGAGAGAGAGAGAGAAAGAGAGAGAGAGAGAGACAGAGAATCAGTTGTGATCATATGACGTTTGGCAAGACATTGCCGTTTTGCATTGATACATTGCAAGACATCACTCTTTCATCAAGTTAAAATTTATTATACACATTTGTTTATCTTGCAGAATACTCACAGGACAAGTTACTCTCAATCCAAGTTTTTACTTTATAATAAAGTTTACTTATTTGTTTTGAAAGAGAGGGAGAGAGTGAGCTGGGGAGGGGCATAGAGAGAGGGGGGGAGAGAGAGAGAGAATTATAAGCAGGCTCCACTATCAGTGCAGAGCCTGATGTGGGGCTTGAACTCACTAACTGCAAGATCATGACCTCAGCCAAAATTGAGTCAGACAGTTAAATGAATGAGCCATCCAGGCACCCCTATAACAAAGTATTATAATTTTTTTTTCAACGTTTTATTTATTTTTGGGACAGAGAGAGACAGAGCATGAACGGGGGAGGGGCAGAGAGAGAGGGAGACACAGAATTGGAAACAGGCTCCAGGCTCTGAGCTGTCGACGCGGGGCTCGAACTCCCGGACCACGAGATCGTGACCTGGCTGAAGTCGGACGCCTAACCGACTGCGCCACCCAGGCGCCCCCTCACAAAGTATTATAAAGTGTAAGAAAATGGATGGTGGTGATCCACATGGAGTCAGTGGTAGGCTAATTGTAGAATAAATTGGAAACCTATTCAAGTTTCTGGCCAAAGATAATACTTCAGGCTGTATCATTTCTATAAAACTTTTGAGGAATAAATGCTTCGAAGTTTAAAAAAGGTTACTAGAACACATTAATATATGAAAAGAGTATTAATCCATGTGACTGCTTATACAAAATAAAAATTGCACAAAAAAGAAGTAAAAAAAAAAAGATAATAGTACAGTCTCATGAATAATGTTACATTCAAAAGAAAACATTTACCAAGTAGTGATGAAGAATAATGCATGATGACAAAATACATGGCTTAGATGTCTGATAGTGTTATATAATATATCAATTGATGCATATTAAGCATTCCATAAAGTCTTAGGCCTTTATTTGTTAATCTATCTATTTATTTATTTATTTACAATTTTGAAAGAGTGCGAATGGGGGAGAGATAATGAGGGGACAGAAGATCCGAAGCGCTGTGCTGACAGCAGTGAGCCCAACTTGGAGCTCACACTCACAAATGGTGAGATCACAACCTGAGCCAAAGTTGGATGCTCGACCACCTGAGCCACCCAGGTGCCCCTTAGGCCTATTATTATTAACATGTAATCAAAATACCACTGCCAGCACCAAAAATTCTCCCCATACTAGGCATGGAAGTTATTTTCATAATTTTCCGAAACCTATCAACTAGAAGGTCATAGCAGACATCAGTATATTATTAGTCTCTTTTAAGTTAAGAATAAAGTAGGGATGGATGCCTGTCATCTTGGCTGCTATACAACATGACATTGGAGAGTGCACTCACCTCAATAAGACAACAATTGGAGATAAGCTATAAATACTGGAAGTATACAGTCAGAATTGTGTAAGAATTTTAAGGGAAGGAACTTAAAAGCGTTTGAGGAAATGAAGTCTTATTTTAGTAAGAAGGCTATTTATAAATTAGATAATAGTAAGTCATTTCTTGATTATTAGCAATAATAAGAAAATATTATGAGAACTCTATCATACTCCATATAAGACCATTAAAAATTTTAGATTATATCTGAAATCTAGACAATGAATGTGAGAATATTTTTCAGCATATTCTTTCCAAAAAGAATGTACTTTCTATTAACATCCCATTATTTTTTCCAAGCTCATAATTTTTTTAGTGATTATTGTAATTGACTCAGATTTTATACGATTGCTGATTTTGATGATTATTCTCATTTAATCTAATTATTTTATATTAGTAGAAAAAATAGTTTGGGGGTGCCTGGGTGGCTCAGTTAAGCATCCGATTTTGGCTTAGGTCATTATCTTAGGGTTCATGAGTTTGAGCCTTGAATCAGGCTCTGTGCTGACAGCTCAGAGCCTGGAGCCTGCTACAGATTCTGTGTCTCCTGTCTGCCCCTCACCTATTTAGGTGCGCTCGTTCTCGCTTTCTCAAAAAAAAAAAAATAATAAATAAATAAACATTAAAATAATTAAAAAATGGTCTGAACCTTCAAATACCAGAATTCTAAACACTATGTGTAATCATGGGTAAGTGTAAAGTAAGCATTCATTTCACTGAGCTTCAGTTGTGATTCATGGACAAGAATACAGAGACTAAAAGAAGTGGATGCCTACCATTGAATTACTTACTCAAATTCTTCATCTCAAAACAAAATAATATACTTCACTTGGCTATCGTGGGAATTATATGTGGTAAATAATGTTAGGAGTCTGTCAAATAGGAAATGCTTCCATATTCCTATGTTTAATATCCCAAAAGAGCAAAGTAATACAAAGCTGAATACAAAGGTATCATTTTTTTAGGGATTCAAATTATTGAAATATGTTATCACTCTAAACTATATCAGATTTAAGTTTTTATGATTCAAAATAATTTTAAGTTAATATTTTAACTGTTAGAATCAATAATCACATATTAGAGATCAAAACAAGCTTTCAGTTAATTAGTCTAAATTTTGTAGGATGGTAACTCATTCTTGTTAAAATTTCTGGTTAGTCTACCATGACCTGACTTGAGAGCATCCATATTGACTGTCCCCACCAAGATGAGATTTCTCAATGCACCCTAGTGCTCTGGTGATTAAGGACTGTAGAGAAATTACCATCACTTCTAATCTTTTGGGGTTTTTTTCAGAGTTACTGTTTCAGAGGTGGTATTTATCACAAATTTAAATTTGTGTAAAGATAAAATAATACAGAATGTTTTTAGCAGTAATATGTGGTTTATTTTATGTTTTGTTTTAGCTAATTCATAAATATATATAATAATGTGTATATATATTTTTTTTAATTTTTTTTTCAACGTTTATTTATTTTTGGGACAGAGAGAGACAGAGCATGAACGGGGGAGGGGCAGAGAGAGAGGGAGACACAGAATCGGAAACAGGCTCCAGGCTCTGAGCCATCAGCCCAGAGCCCGACGCGGGGCTCGAACTCATGGACCGCGAGATCGTGACCTGGCTGAAGTCGGATGCTTAACCGACTGCGCCACCCAGGCGCCCCAATAATGTGTATATTAATGTAAAATGTATTTTTTCCTGCAATTCTGGAGGTTGCCTCATTCCATACTCCAGAGTTGTGTGTTGAAAGACTACAAAAGTAAATGTTTTGAAAGAGCGGTCAGTAAAATGTTACTATGGTCATAATCTTAATAAGTAGCTTTTGTTCCTTCTTCTAAAATGTTCTTTCTCAGTCATGGAATCAGAAATCTGATAAGGATACCCCTAAAAAATATATTTCATTTTGTAACAATGAGAACATCCATTGTAAAAAAAGAAAAAAAAAAAAAAGATTAGATAATTAGCCTTGGTTCTCATTAGGAGTAGAGCTTTGAAATCATTAAGTACTCCTAAAAAAAGACTTTTTGAGGACATGCCTGAAGTACTAAATGTAGATTTCAGGGTAGGGTAATTTGATCATATTTAATAAGTATGTCATAAGGAGACTCAGTTCCTTTCAGGTAGAGTTTGTACTCTATTGCCTTTTTCTTATGGCGTTTCTGAAATACATGTCTTTCATAGATAGTGATACAGTATTCAGTTTTCTGTTGGCAAAATGTAAATCACAGGTAAACCCAAAGGCCAAGCCTATAGTATTCTGATCGTACAAATACTAATCCTGTCACTCATTTAAGACTGTGGAGTAACAAAACAATTAGTAACAGTTACAGATTTTTTAAAATGCTATGGACTAAATTGTGTTACCCCAAAATTCATACGTTGATATCCTAACCCCCAATATGACTGTATATCAGATAGGGGCTGGTAGGAGGTAATGAAGGTGAGATGAGCCTTTTCCAGAGGGTGGGGCTCTAATCTTAGAGGATTGGTAGCCTTAGAAGAAGAGGTTCTTACATGCACACACAGGGAAAAGGTCATGTGAGGACATAAGAGAAGGTAGCTGTTTACAAGCTTGGAAACAATTCTGTCACAAGAAATCAAAAAGTCTATCACCTTGATCTTGGATTTCCCAGCCTCCAAAACTGTGAGACAATAAATTTCTCACTTAAGCCACCCAGCGGATGGTATTTTGTTATGGCCATCAGGGCTGACTTGAACACAAATTTATTTGCCAAGAAAAAACTGTGATTGTCTGAAACTCAGCATTTAAAAGAATAAATAAAACAAGCTACTCAGGGCTTAAAAGAATAAAAGACATGCCATGAAAAAGTTAAGTTGGATATTTCACACTTTGTACTGAAATATAATGATTTAGAAATATTTGGCTGCTGTATTTGGATTTACAGGGCCCCCCTTTTTTTCATTTTAATTCAGAATCGTGATTTCTGTACTTCCCCTTGAAACACTTATGCTCTGGAAACCAATTAATGTTCACCGAACTCCATAGAAAAATAGGCTTGATTGGAAAGACAATGAATTTGCAATTCTAAGCATCTCTAGCAACAATTAGATTGATCATGGCGTATTCCCTAAGTTATTTAGTGGATATGCAGGCTTTGTAGATATAAAGGTTGAAATTTATGGTTACTGAAGTGTGGTTTTGTTTGCTTTTTGTTTTGTCACATTTAAAAGAGAATATTGTAACAACCTGATTGTCTAGTCATTTGATCATGGTCCCCAGTGTCCAAGATGGTGCTGACAAATTGCTTTGTTTTTGTTTTTGTTTTATCAGTCTGTGAAGATTATATTCTGCGCACACTACAAATGGATTAAATTTTGAACACTCCGTTCTTGGTTCAATTTGCAAAGCATTTCAGCCCCTTTATTGAACTTGAGGGATATTTTAACCCATAATGATATTTGGAATTTTAAAGTTCCTAGATCTCATTAAAAATAAAGTTGTAAATTAGCTCTTGAGATAGCTTCTATTGCAAGGTTCACTCACTTCTTTAATATAAACCTATATAATGGTGGTTGTGTCCATATCTCCTACCGTGTTATTGACAACTACTCATTATTTCCAGCAGAATTTTTCTGGCATGTTCTAAACAAAACTTAAGTAGTTTTACCCACTAGTTTCCATTTTATATGACTATATAATATCAGTGTCTCATGAGTGTATATTTCATTTAATTTACTTAATCTCTTTATTCAGAAAATTTTGTATGAATGACAAGTGGGCATAATACTTCAGGTAAGATGTATAACTCACTTTGTGCTGTATGAATAATTTCGTTGTACAAGTGTAACATGTAGTTTGCTGTGAAAATCTAACTTTATTTTGTTAGCCTTCTACCCTTTTTCAGTGAATGACTGTGGATAAAGGTGACTTTCCTGGTGACTTTATAATAATAAAGAGGCCTTGGTCACTTTAAGTCATAAACAGGTTTAAAACTTTCAATTCAGAAATGTAAATGTGTTTTCTCCCCTAATAGTCGAAATTCCGAATTTGACTTAGCATTTACTAACTCTTCTTCCTTACCCTAGATTACAGCTAATGAAAGCCTACCCTAGAAAAGGGGCTGAGAGGGTAGGGCATTTCCTAGCAGCTCTCTGAATTTTACATCCACTAGGTACAAACAAGGAAGGGAAGGGAAAGAAGAAGATGCTTGTTTCTGGCCTGGGTGGCTTAGGGCAGGACTGGATAGATAATGGGTCTTGTAGATAATTTAAACTGATTCTGTTTTGGGAAGACATTTTATGGGTTATTGAGACATTTCTTCCTGGGTTCCTTTGTCTCTGTAGACACACCTCTTTATACGATGAGAAAACTTAGAGCTGGTTGCTTCCATAACCCTGAGAAGCATTTTAGATTTGCCTCCCCAGAATCACCTAAGGTACTGTAGGAGAATCCTACATACTTCATGTGTGCCAGTCTTAGCAGATGTTACCAAGTCAGCCACAGTTTGGGCATACAGTGTTAGATAGTTCATAATGTGGTAGCGTATGTCTCTTATACCGTATTTCATTACATTTTTTTTCTCCCGTTGGTATATATTTGGCCAAATGGAAATCCTGTGGTTCTTAGGAGCTATGTGAATAATGTTCTCTAAGTTCTCTCTGAGTACTTAGAAAATTGTTTAAAATTTTTTTTTGTCAACATTGTTAATTTTGATACTGAATTAATGTATCCCATCCAATAAGGCTGGCACCCATGTTTAGATCACGTAAATCCCAGCACTCAGTCTAGCATGCATGTACCTCACTAAGGAATATCCTAGATTTTCCCATAACTTATTTTCAGAGCTGGTGTTTATTTCTCAGTGTCCTTTTTTAAGGGAGAGATATTATACAACATATTTGTTAAATGTCCTTAATTTGTATTTGTTTTTTCACATTTTATTGTGATCTCTGTTAAAATGTGAATTTTTTGTTTATTAATGAACAGAATATCCAGGAGTTTGTGAGGTATTGTAAAGTGTACAATTATTGCTCCCCTTTTGCTTACTGTTTAGCGGGAACCGCAAATAAAAATTCACTCTCTTTTTTCTAAAAAGAAATTTGAGAAGCAACATAGAGGGAAGGCATGAAAAGATGTGGATACAATGCAGTTCCTCTGTAAATTTGACAGCTGGAAATCAGAAGTACTTGGCTAGCTTTTTATGATGGGTATAACCAGTGACAGGCCATTCAAAGGTTGAAGAAGAGAGATAATGAAATCTTAAATTAGAAAAGCTTTCCAAACAGACTGACAGTAGTGTTCACGGCAAATGAAAAAGGGATTGACAATTGGAGAGAAAATGGAGGTCTGGAATCTGAGATGAGAATTTTTTAATCATCTGGCATTTTGCTTCATGTATAAAATCTTAGCAGATTTCTCCCTAGATATAAAAAAGCATTTAAAAGATCTTTCTAAAACCCTATTAAAAAAGAACGATTATGAATGGATTAAAGATTCCAAGACTCTTTTGTCTCCAGATACAAAGATGATATTTTAAAAGTTAAGGGGCTATGAGCAACGCAAATATTGAGATTGGATTTAGTCAATACTTACTGTCAGTAGAGCAAACCAAGTCATAAACAATTTTAATTTAATGAATAATATAAGAAACTTTTAGAAAAATATTGCTCAAGGTATATAGCATTATAAAGGAAGTAGCAAAGTTCTTGCTATTTGGTTTATTCCTGTGTACAAGTTGTTTTTATTTTGTTTCTTGTGAATCATAGTAACTGGAAACTGAGAAGTTCCTTATTAGCTCCCATGGAAACTTGGGGTCCTTTGTCGCATATTCTCCCAGTCTGGAACACAACTGAAGAAATATTTCATTACTACCCTTTCAGCCTGTGAAGACCATTTTTTATAATCACTGCCTATCGTTTGGAAATTAACAGCAGTGATTAGGTCAGGGGGGATATAGAACTTACGACCTTCCCCCCCTCCCCCCTCCCCCCCCCCCCGCCAGATTTACACAAAGTCATTGGAAGCCTTTATTATGAAAGAAGCTAATTTTGCATCTTTAATACTTGAAATGACTTGTCTATTGAATTTTTATGTTTTGTAAATCAGAGGGCATACTTGACCATAGAAGAACAACCCCTTTCCAGAATCATCTAATTTTTTGACTTTTTTTCTTACCTGCTCCACCCTAAAGCGAAGAAACAAATGACAAGAAAATCTAGTGTTTAAATAATTTTTTAGTACATGTACGCCACCTTTTTCCATTTCTAATAGAAAGGTTAATGGAAGAAATCTTTTATTCTCTGTGTTTTTGTCATTTATTATTTGAAGTTTTTGTATTCTCAAATTTAAAATAACATCTTCTATAAAAACGTTTTCTCCTTTCTTTCTAAATGTAAACAACTTTTATGCAATAATTTTGCGTATATATTAGTTATTTCTGGTATTTTGATCTTAAAATTCCTTTTTGTATTTAGCTTGAATTCAAGTTTTCTAGTCTAGGGAATAAAATACATTTTCCATATTAAAAAACAGCCAAATTTTTCCATCATACTTATTTCTAAAGGATTTATAGCTGTTTGAAAAATAATTCCTGAAAGGGCCAAAATGTTTGTCATCAATTTAAAATATTATTCAGGATAAGGATCTTTAAAAATGTTTGAGAAATAGAAGCTTTTGTCAAGTATCTGATTGATAAAATTGAATGACAGCCCTCTATAATTTTAAAGACCATTCAGGTATTAGGTATATAATCATCTTATTGCAGAATGCTATTTATTTCATTTGTAGTGAAGTCACTGCTCATACTCACTTGTATTTTACTCTATTACAGTCTGTTTTATAAACCAAGTCCTACTGTTAAAATCATATAAGTCTAAATTTATTGTCTAGTATTTATTCTCATGAAAAATTTTGAAAGATTTCCAAAGTAGAAAAATTGAGGAAGAAATCCTCTAGTGGTGGACACCGTATGGGCCTTTGACAGAGATGGAAGATGATAGCAAAAAGAAAAAATTAAGAGGTAGGAAATGTTTAAAGTTATGAAAGGAAAAGGACAATAGTCTAGTGAATGTTCAAATAAACCATCTTTAAACACAAATATAGTAAACTTGGCATTTGTGAGAATATTATAAAGCATATCATAGTACTTACCTCAAAGGACTGTTAAGAGAATGAAAAGAGAGCACATAAAATAAGTAGATCATTGTTAGATGATTTGTTAAAACAAAATCTATCTTGGGGCGCCTGGATGGCTCCATCACTTAAATTTCTGGTTCTTGTTTTTGGCTCAAGTCATGATCTCACAATTGGTTAGATCAAGTGCTCAGGCATGGTGCCTGTTTGGGATTCTCTCTCCCTAACTCTCTGTCCCTCCCCCACTCATGCACAGGGTGCCTGTCTCCCTCTCTCTCTCTCTCTTTCACTCTCTCTCAAAATAAATAAGCTTAAGAAAACTATCCTGCTATATCAGCAGCCCTCATTTTCCTAGGAAAACAGGTATATATTATATTAACCTTAATCTAATGGAAATACCATCACCAATAGAAGTTTTCAACATGGTATTGAGCACATATACACATCCTCTTTTTCAATCATTTTTTGAGGTAAATCACTGTTTTAATATTTAAGAAAACAATCAATTATAGAAGTATTCTAATATCAGTGAACTAAGAATTAATCGATTAGTTTCTTTTTATAGCTCTTTGGTCAAAGTTATTACAGTAGCTTGTGAACATGAACTTCAACAAATTTCGAGATAGGTTTTAGTATTTTAATGAATAGATTGTGAGCTGAAACTTTGAAAGTATATTTTCTTTGAAGAACATTGGTTTTTTTGTGTTTTTTCTTTTCAAATTATGTAATTTTTTCAGGAATAGAATTTAGTGATTCATCACTTACATGTAACACCCAGTGCTCATCCCAACCAGTGTCCTTCTTAATGCCCCTCACCCCTTCAGCACTTCCCCACACCTAGCACCCCACCAGCAAGCCTCAGTTTTTTCCTCTGTATTGAAGAGTCTCTCATGGTTTGTCTCCCTCTCTGTGAAGAACGTTTTTATTTATTTTCAATATGAAATTTATTGTCACATTGGTTTCCACACAACACCCAGTGCTCATCCCAACAGATGCCCTCCTCAATGCCCATCACCTACTTTCCCCTCCCACCCCACCCCCATCAACCCTCAGTTTATTCTCAGTTTTTAAGAGTCTCTTATGGTTTGGCTCCCTCCCTCTCTTTTTTTTTTTTTCCTTCCCCTACCCCATGGTCTTGTGGTTTATTTACACAATGGAATACTATTTGGCAATGAGAAAGAATGAAATATGGCCTTTTGTAGCAATGTGGATGGAACTGGAGAGTGTTATGCTAAGTGAAATAAGTGATACAGAGAAAGACAGATACCATATGTTTTCACTCTTATGTGGATCCTGAGAAACTTAACAGAAGAACATTGCTTTTAATTTGCAGTCTCCTTTTATGTAATAAATGATATATTCCAGAGTTCTGCAGGTTTCAATCTTTGAAGTTCAGTTGAGTTTACTAAACATACAATGATAAACAAAATATTTTGCTACCATAAGCCAATTCTAACGGAATGTGTAGAATTAACAATACATATCTGGGGATTGAGGTATATTTTACTCATAGGGTGTTAAATAGTTTCTATCTTTTCTCACTAACATTTATTTATTGTCTTTTTGATACTTGACATTCTGATTAGTGTGAGGTGATACCTTATTGTGGTTTTGATTTGAATTTCCCTGATGAGTAGCGATGTTGAGCATCTTTTCATGGCTCTCTTGGCCATCTGCATGTCTTGTTTGGAAAAATGGCTATTTAGGTCCTCTGCATTTTAACTGGATTCTTTCTTTCTTTCTTTCTTTCTTTCTTTCTTTCTTTCTTTCTTTCTTTCTTTCTTTCTTTCTTTCTTTCTGATGTTATTGGGTGGTATGAGTTCTTTAAGTGTTTAGATATTATTTTCAAATATGATTTTCAAATAAGTTCTTGCATTCAGTAAATTGATGATTTCCTTCACGGTTCAGAAGCTTTTTAGTTTGATGTAGTCCTGTTTGTTTCTGCTTTTGTTGCTCTTGCCTTTGGAGTCAAATCCAAAAAATTGTGGCTGAGACCAATATCAAGCAGCTCACCACCTGTGTATTCTTTTAGGAGTTTCATTAATTGAAATTTTACATTCAGGTCTTTAATTCATATTTTGAGTTAGTTTTTGTGTATTGTGTAAGATACTGGTTGTTTTATTGTTTTTGCATATAGCTGTCTAATATTTCCAACAGTATTTGCTTAAGAGCGATTCACTCCCCACTGTAAAATTTTACCCCCTTTACCACAAATTAATTGACCATATATGCTTGAGTTTATTTCTGGGCTCTCTCTTCTGTTCCATTAATCTTTGTGTATTTTTTTTATGCACAAGCTTTTGTTTTTAAACACAAGTTATTGACATTGTCACATTTAGGAATAGCAGATAAAAGGGGAAGAAAATGGGAGATTGATACTTTAATGGAATAAATATAAGAGAATTTCAGTTGAATCAAAGAAATGAAAAGCCTTTGCTTCAGATTGATTTGGAAGGCCAGAGAAACTGACAAATAATATAAAAGATTCTGGCTTCCATCAGTTTGATATGGAACACAAAGTGACAAGAAAGTACAGGCTTCTTTTAAAAAACATGAATAAGATTAATATCATAGAAAATACATTTTGGGAAGAGTGGTAAAATACATTTCAGTAAGCCATCAGTGTCTATATCAGAATGGTAACTGTGTGTTTAAGATCAAATGGAGTTTATTACTTCTTAACCTGAGCCTAATTTTGGGTTTTATGAAATGGAAATTTAAAAAGTATTGATCCGTTTGTTACCTCCTGATAGGACGTTTTACTGAAAGCTTGATTGAAATTTCCTTTTCTGGAACAAAAATGTGATATGTTTCTAAGTAATTAAATCCTGCCACTCTTGCCTTCTGAGGAATAAGGGTGGTTGGCATTCATGCATTCACAGCTGATGGAGATTTACATCATTTCTGGAAGTCAAAGGTTGTGAGTGAATTGCGGAAGAGAGCCACACAGTGATGGTGAGAAGAGCATGTTCGGCAATTTGAAGCGTCTTTATAATACATGTACGACTCCTGTGGTAGAACTTGATGGTCGTACAAGCCCATGTAATCATCGAGCCTCAGTCTCCTGTGGCTCAGTAAGTGTAAAGGCACAATAGATTACCTCATCATTCTAAGGGAGGCAGAAGGAAAATTGCTTCTTCTCCAAGTGCACAGCGAGTCTTAGTTGAAGTGTTATACATACAAGAGGTGCAGGCATTGTATCCCTGCATACTTGATTTAAGTGAATAACTATTTTTAAAAGCAACATTTAAAAAAAAACTGTTAGAAGATAATAGGTTTTTATTGGTTTCAGTATCTTTACATTATCTCTTGATGGACTGTGAGGCATTCATTGATATATCGAATTTGTATTTGGTGCATTTATTTAATGCAGATGTGAAAATCATACTTGAAAGGCACATTTTGCTTTTTTGTTAAATGAAAACAAGAGAGAATAAAGCCTTCTGCGCACTGATTATTTTAATGGGGAAAGATGTTCTTGTTTATCAGAGTTAGGTCCACATTGTTTCCTTTGGCAGTTTCTCTTTGCTAAGTAAAGCTTCTTTGATACTTAAGGACCTATAGAGCTTCTTGGTGTCAATAACTAACTTCATTCAAACTGATGGTTCATTGTTATTGAAACAGTGACTCCCCAATCTGATTCTTCCATGTAGATATCATAGCTAAGGTACAGATTCATTTCTCTAATTGCCTCCTGAATAACCCTTTTTAATGGTATCTCACAGGCACTGCCCCCCATTATGCTTAAAATTGAATGCATCATGCTTGTCCCCAAATATCCCCCCTGACTTAATATTCGTATCTTTGTAAATAGTGATATTTGGGCCCAAGACAGAAAGCCAGGACTCCTTTTTACCCTTTTCCCATCATGTCACTTTGATCTGCAGATTATTTCTGCTAATCATCTTTGAAATCTCCTTACAATTCCCCAGGTCCACCACTTTTTGGTTTTATTTATTTTTATTTTCATTTTTTGCTTTAGACTATTGTTACTCCTCACTGGCTTGATGATACTAGCTTTCTATCTTATCTTCTCCATTTTCATCTGTCTTGCTTCCAATGCACAGTCTTCATAATGGCTTCTGAGGGAAGTATTAAGTGCCAATATGTTTATTTTGCACTTCAGCTTATAGGTCTCTATAATTCTCAGAATAAATATATTTTGTTGTTAGTGTTCTGGATCATCCTAGCAGTGTGTCCCTAATCCTATTCCTGCCACTGTTGTCCCACATGCCTCTTTCATTCAAACATTTTGAATAACATCCACCTCCTGGAATGCCTTTTTAAAAAAGAAAATAAAACAAAAACAAAAAACAGACAAGACTTCTGTGTCCTTCACAAGGTATTCCCTGAATCAGCCACCCAGCCTTCCTACCACCTCTCCACTCCTCTTTAAAATCTTGTGTGCCACTTGGGGTGCCTGGGTGGCTCAGTCGTGTAAGCAACAGGTCATGATCTCACGGTTCACGGGTTTTAGCCCTGTGTCGTGCTCTGTGCTGACAGCTCATGGCCTGGATCCTGCTTCAGATTCTGTGTCTTCCCCTCTATCTGCCCCTGCCCTGCTCATCCTCTGTCTCTCTCTCTCAAAACAAATAGAAAAAAAAAATCTGTGCTCCAGGAACTCTTGAGTGACCACCACACCCTCCTGAGTCTCTAAACATATACTTAGCTTCATAGGCAAGTTGGCTGTTGCTAGAGTCTGTGATGCAGAAGCAAAATTTGATCAAAGATGCTTTGATTTATCTCTCTGTCTTCTCTATCAGATTTAGAGCAACTGGAGAAGAATTTTCACAGTTTTTTTTATTTTAATTCCAAGAGCCCAGTCAAGGTTAATTAATAAATGTTTTTTGAATGATTGAATACAGTGCTGGAATTAGACCTGCCCCTCTCTAGGATTTCATTTATTACAATAAAAGTGCCCAAATCATTTTTAATCTGTCATATATTCCTTTATGCCTTATGTAATTGTTTGGATATTTTAGTGTTACAGGAAACTGTGAGTTTTTCTCCTTGAAATATCGTACTAGATCATAAAGCCATTCTGTTGCCATCTGAATTTCCAACTTGTCAGTATCATTAGTATCTATTGTTTTCATAGAATGCTTTATGGAGAGTTCTTTGTCTTTCATGTCTCAGCTTAAAATATTTCTTTAGACCGAATATTACTCAAAGCCTGATGTAAAGTAGCCACCTACTCCGTCTCTATGACATCCCCGTTTTAATTATTTAAAGAGCACTAAACAACACTGATAGGTTATTACTTATTCAGGTTTACTGTGTGTCGCTTCCCCTAGGATGTTAGAAGGCCTGACTGGATGACCCTGTAGCTCTGAAGAAAGAGTTGGCTAACTAACTAACTAACTAGAGTTGGCTAACCCACTGCCCTACTACTTATTTTTGTACATAAAGTTACATCTATTTTTCTATTTTTATTTGAGTCTAGTTGACACGCAATATTAAATTAGTTTCAGGTGTACAACATAATGATTTGACCAGTTTATACATCGTTAGGTTCACTCGAGTGTAGTATCCATCTCTTCCATACCTCACTGTTATAATTTCATTGACTGTATTCATCATGCTGTGTTTTTCATTCCCGTGATTTATGCATTCCATAATTGGGAGCTTGTATCTCCCTCTGCCCTTCATCCAATTTTCCCAGACCCCTCTCCCTCCCTTCTGGGAGCCATTGGTTTGTTCTCTGTATTTATAAGTCTGATTACGTTTTTTGTTTATTGATTTATTTTTAGGTACTATTTTTGAGTGAAATCATAGGGTATTTGTCCTTCTCAGTCTGAATTAATTCATTTAGCACAATATCCTTTAGGTCCATCCATGTTGTCTCCAGTGGCAAGATTGCATCCTTTTTTTTATAACTGTATAATACTCTATTGTGTGTGTGTGTGTGTGTGTGTGTGTGTGTGTGTACCGCATCTTATTTATCCATTTGTCTACTGGTGGACACTTAGGTTTTTTCCATATCTTGGCTACTATAAGTAATGCTGCAATAAACATGCGTGCATGTATCTTTTTGAATTAGTGTTACTAATTTTTTTAGGTAAATATCCAAAAGTGGAATTATTGGATCATATGGATTTCCATTTTTAATTTTTTGAGGGGTCTCCTATTGTTTTCTGTAGTCCCTGTAGCGATTTAACATTCCTATCAACAGATACAATGCTTCCTTTCCTCCACATCTTCTTCAAAACTTGTTATTTCTTATCTTTTTTTTTTAATTTTAACCATGTAAATTAAGTTTTATTGGAACACAGTCACATCCATTTGTTAATGTGTTGGCTCTGATTGCTTTTTCCCACAGTTTGAATGTGAGTAGTTGTGACAGAGACTGTGTAGGTCATAGACCTAAAAATATTTCCTATCTGGTCCTTCAGGAAGAAAATTTGCCAGCTTCTGCCCAAGAGCTTCACTTAGTGCCTGGCGCAGAATAGGATTTCACTAAGTGTTTGTTAGATGTGTGTTTGATAGAAAATCAGGTGATTACGAAATGAAGCAGAAAAATTGGTAGATACTTAATAGAAACCTTCATAGAAATATTGGTTGATTTAAAGGGCTTCCTAAAAACTGGGCTATGGTGTGATATTGGCTCTTCAAATCCTCTATGTTAAAAGCAGTTGATCGATTACAGAACTTGAAGTGAAGCCAAAAAGAGGACCAGAATGATTGGACTCCTCCAGTTCAGATGATGATACCATTCACCTACCACTTGGGGTTAAAGGGAGAAAAAGGAATCATTGGATCATTTGTACCTGCTCAGAATGTAGCCTAATGAAGGATGAACTGAAATTGTTTTACCCTTTACTGAAAATTACCTCTAACTTAAAAAGGTGACCTAACACATGAGAATCACACATATTTGTTTACTGTTTCATTTATTTCTAACTATTTTTGAGTAAACATGTTAGTCATTACTGGTCCCTAAATGCCTATTATGCATTAAACGTAGCATCATTTTCATTTTCCTAACAACCCTAGATGTATCCTAGGTGTGGTTTTCTCCAGCCTCTACCTGCAAAACTGTAAATGTGCATTAAACACAAAATGGTCCCATCCTATTGGGACCACTGTATTCTAGGTATTGGAGGAAAAATAAATAACGTACTGTCTACCCTAGTAATGGACAGTATAATAAGCGTGAAAATAAACAAAGATAGTGAAATGTGGGAAGCATGTGATAGAGGTCTATAGGAAAAGGTATCGGAGAGTGGGGAGATACACATTCTGCTAAATGAGAAGGAGGTGGGGTGGGAAAATCAATAAAGAGAAGGTGATGCTCTCTGTGTTAAGAGAAAAGGAAGAAGGTTGATGTGAGTGGCCATGGTAGATAAAGTCCTGAGAGAGAAGACAATATGTGCAGTAACATGGGAGGGAGGCATCGGCACTGTTTGCTCTGAGAAAGGAACAGCTTTCATTATAGCTTGGGCTTATGGCACATAGAAAAGCAATCAAAGGGGAAGTCGGGCAGCTGGGAAGAAGACCATCTAAGACCAGCTTTTATGGAGAACAGCTGAAGACTTTTCATTAGGGCGGGCATTTGCCAAGTAGAACACCGTGGCAACAGTGGGAAGAATGGGTGAAAGTGAGCTAAAATTGGAAGCAGGGAGACTATTTGAAAGCTATTGCTAACGTCCTAAGTGGGTATAGTCATAGAGTCAGAGAAGTTAAGAAATACCTAAGAGCTAGCACCAACAAAACCTGGTCATTTACTATCTTCGAATTCCATTTACCAGCTCAAAAACCTGTAAGCCATTTCTAATAGTTTATGTGCAAATTATTTGTTTTCATTAGGTGTTGAATCGTTTATATTTCACAGCTATGTCAGAATAACTTGTGGTTCTTCCCCAACTGGACTTCGATAAATTTAAACCCTTGTGGGATATTAAGCTATAAATGAAAACTTAAAACACATGACGTATTAAGATAGAAAAATATGTATGTATGTATGTATGTATTTATTTATTTTTAAATTTTTTTTTAACATTTATTTATTTTTGAGAGACAGAGAGAGACAGAGCATGAATGGGGGAGGGTCAGAGAGGAGACACAGAAACTGAAACAGGCTCCAGGGTCTGAGCTGTCAGCACAGAGCCCAATGCGGGGCTCGAACTCACGGACTGCGAGATCATGACCTGATCTGAAGTCAGCCGCTTAACCGACTGAGCCACCCAGGTGCCCCAATAATTATTTATTATTAAATTGTTTGCTGAGTAACACAGCAGCCAGGGCTGATAACTATGAATTTCATGTGTCAATAAGTATATCACGTACATTAAAATCTGAAGCAATCACGCTCATTACGTTGTAAACATCTTAAAAGCTGGCAGTTGATGTATTTCATAAATGTCTGTATAAATAACAAAATACGTACTACATGCTCTGCATGTATGCGCATAGGCACAATTCTCTATTCGTGAGCAACCACAGACACAGGGTGTTAATCTCATATCTTAAAAATGATCTTAGATTTCATTCACAACTGTGTAAGTAACAATCTAGCTTAGTGTCTTTGATATGTTTCGTTTTGTTTTATTTTCACTGTGAAGCAGTGCATGGTGTTTAAGCCAAGGGATTTCTCTTCTCCATTATAGCCAGCCAGTACTGCATACTATGTTTCAGTGCATCTGATCTTTCCACCTTAAAATCACCCAGGCAGCTCTTTGTTCTAAAACTGGTTGACCCAAACCCTGAGGTACCAGGCAGCATGTGCCTCATTGACGGTATCACCCTATTCCCTAGGAACCTTGTTATCCTTCTTCTTCAACCGTATCTTGTTATTTCAGCTTCGATACTTTTTGATCCTTCTTAGTGAATTCAGCAGTCCAGATTTACATGGTAGACATTAAATTGTGTATGCAGTTAGACAGTCTCAGAGCAAAGGCCAGGGAATTCCCATGTCTCATTTGGTCTGTAATTCTCAGCGGGAGTTTCCTTTCAGCTTTAACAGAACTGTGTATTCATAACTCCATACATACATGTGCATTTTTGCCTCTGGTGCATATATTAGGTCTTTCATATTTTATTCTACCAGAATTCTAGTGTGTCTGGGCTATATTCAGAGCTGCATTCACCAATGTGGTTTGATTTCGGGACCACTGGGAATATCCCATTGTAAAAATTACCTCCTCACCAAAATCACACGGTACACTGAATTATATCATTAGATTTATGTTTTTTTTCAGTTTGTATTCTCCTCTAATAATGCCAGTGGTTTTGGAAAAGTTAACACAGTGGTTTCTTCATGAGACTTTACAACAGGAAAGTGAAGTAGTGTCTTTGGCCATTCATTTGGGGTCGAGGCAAGAGAAAACGTGCCTTTAGGAAAGGGGAAAATATCAGGTTTTAATTCCTCATCTAGCATCTTACAGCTCCATCAGAATTGTTCCATCAAGATAGTTCTCAAAAAATATCTTTTGCATGCTGGATATTAAGAGCTAAAAAAGATAATACTAATGATAAGGGCTGGTAATATTTACTGTGCAGTTACTAGGTGACAAACAGTGTTCTAAGTGCATGTAATCTTCAACACAGCTCCATGAGGCAGATGTGCTGATTATCCACATTGTACACGTGAGGAAGATGAGGTTTGCAAGAGGGGGAAACACTTTCCCAAGGTCAGGTAGTTTCTTGCCTCAAAACATCAGGCCTATGAGTGGGAAGGCAGTCAGCTGGAATAGCCTGTGCCTACACTACCTTCATTTGTATACTCAATTCATAAATGAGAGTTTCAGGAAAGGGTACCACCAGGAACAAAATCTATTATATGCATTAAAAAAAAAAAAAAAACTCAGTGTGAGGTCTTGTAAATTTGGTCTAAATTGCATTTTAATTCTCACATGGCTTGCAACTCCACTTGAATGGCCTCGGTTTATTTTTATTTTTTGTAAAACTCCCATACTTTGTTTCACTTTTAAAAGCTGAAATAAAAGATGTTTAGAGCGTTTTTAGTTATTTTCATGTGTTCAAAATTTAACAGGCTCTGTGCTTCCTGAAAGATAATACTAATACATAGAAACAAATATTTAACTTTTTTTTTTTTTGCAATTTAAATTACAAATAGTTTAATTTATGATAAAAATACCTTTGGTGAAGTAATATCAATGAAAGCAATTGGAATGTCTTCTTCAGGTAATTACTCTGAAGTTCCTGGTTTCTATTTACAAATTAATGCAGTGTTTCCAAAATTAAAATTAAAATTTCAACCAAATGATTCAAATGAAGAGTATCTCATCATTTGAGAGTTTCTTAATAAATTAGAAGGAAGCTAGCTTCATTATGGAATCAACTGAATTACAGTCTAATTGCTCTATGTAAAAGAAATGTTGCTGTTCAAATAAAAGAAAATAACTGTTAAGACTAAAATAATAAGCTGAGCTGTAAAAGAAAGCTTTCATCTGTGCAAAGCAGCTAAAAGACATATGCACCATACAAGTTGTGTGTTTTTATTTTTGTTGGTGTTTGTTTGTTTTTGAGAGAGAGCACAAGCAGGGGAGGGGCAGGGAGAGGGAGACACAGAATCTGAAGTAGGCTGTCAGCACAGACCCCAATGCGGGGCTCCAACCCACAAACTGTGAGGTCATGACCTGAGCCAAAGTCAGACACTTAAATGACTGAGCTTCCCAGGTGCCCCACACCATAGAAGGTTTTAAACAGCTAAGGAGAGGATTGTAATCTTAGCCATTTTTGACTGATTGCCTTTTACTCATAAACTTATTTGACAATCACATCAATCTTGCAGATTATCTAAGGATCCTTACTGCATTTGTGTGTTGTTTTTGTTGTTGTTGTTGTTTGGGGTTTTTTTTTTTTAGATGATAACAACAGAAGCATAAGGGGCTAAATGATTAGTTGTAAGTAGCATGTTGTGCCAGTGACACAGGCTCTTGGCTACCAAAGTTACTAATGGTTTATTTGGTTTTGATAATATTAGAAAAAAAAATTAAAATGCTTGAATGATGAAACAAAGTTTTTACCTTGTTTCCTCCACTTAGGATATTTCTTCAGCAGAATCCCTGGGTGCTTGCAAGAAAAATCTTACAAGTAATCACTGTTTTATTGAAAGTGACATTAAAATCCTTCAATTAATAAACATGACATTAGATCCTAGGGTCTTCCATTTTCCTTGCATTATTCTTATTTTCTCTAATGATCAGGTGGATTCTTCTGAGCTCCATCTAGGCCCGCCACAATGTGCAGATTTCATTAAAGGACTCCAGCTGTGTTCTGGGCATTAGCCACGTGCTCAATCTATGGGAAACTGAAGAGAGGGAGCACGGCCAGAAATCTCAGTAATAGGGGCGTTAGAGAACTGACAAGGACAAGGGCCTTTTAATATTTGTACCAAACACACTGTGTTCGGAGTAAGGCTTATCTCTTCATCAGGGTCTACGTGTGCCATAGAGCCTTCTGTTGACCCATCCACAGTGGGAGATGGATTCTAGTGCCTGAGACACGCTTAGAGAGAGGAGATTTGGTTTTCCAATCTCCCTGTACCTTATTAATCTTTCATTTACACTGGGATTAGATGAGATTCCATTAGCCAAATCCACTGAAAAGATTCGTTCATTTTAATATTTATGCACCCTGTCTAGTCCTTAAAGTGGATTCTTTTTGTGTGTGTGCTTAATTGGATCACTGGGTTTCTTATTAACATTTTTCTTTTTAGAGATGAAGTTGATGAATAAAATTAGTGACACCGGCTCAGCTCATCTATTAAATATAACTTGTAATGACTACCTTATGCACTACAGGATAAAATGAACAAATGTGACAGAGATACAATGAGTTTAGAATCACATAGTAAGTGTTGAATCATTAAGAGAAAAACAAAGCAAAACTGTAATTGACTGTGAATGTATAAACACAGGAGGTGGGAAAGGATGATATTTAATGGCATTAAAAGGTAACTTTAAAATCCTCACTTCTTAAGGTGTGAGAATCATGCGTTACTTAGAATTTCTGAGACTAAAATGAAAACTTGTCCAACTCAAAGGGTCTCGAAATGTAGCCTAAAGTATTAACTTGATATCATGAAATACTATTTTTAAATTACCTTACCTCTCAACTTCGAAGACATTTTGTTTTGGCTTTTTGTTGACACCGTTCATCATGAATATTGCTTTTTACATAGTGCATTGAATGTGTTGTGTTTATAGTTGTACTTGAGCAAGATTTCTAACCCTGGGTGGTGGTGTCATTTCGGGCTGGGTAGTTCTTTGTGGTGGGGTTATCTTGTGTGTGGTAGGAAATTAGCAGCCTCCCTGGCCTCTCCCTACTGCCTGCTAGTAGCCTCCCACATGTCACAACAATCAAAATGTCTCTAAGCGTAGCTGAATATTCCTTGGGGAGGAGTATCACTCTGGATTGAGAAATACTGTGCTACAGAGGCATAGTTGTTTTTGTAATTTGTTCCGCATTTGAAATTGTAGATAATCAGAGCTCCACATATAATGAAAGCTTAGAAATCAATTGCTCAGAAACTATAAATTTTAGAATCTAACACAATGGAATGCTGTCTTTACAGCTCTCACTGTATTTTTTTGTCAAATTGAATACCTTTTCTGGGTTTTTCTTTTTTTTTTTTTTTTGTCATTTAAAAAGAAAATAATATTAGTATCTCACTCAAGGTGTCATTTTAAAAGTTAAATGACATGGTGCATAGAAAATGGTTAACACACCTGTCACGCAGTAAAGGCTTAATAAATATTACTCACTTGGCAGTAGTTTATTTTTTTTTTAATTTTTTTTTCAACATTTATTTATTTTTGGGACAGAGAGAGACAGAGCATGAACGGGCGAGGGGCAGAGAGAGAGGGAGACACAGAATCGGAAACAGGCTCCAGGCTCTGAGCCATCAGCCCAGAGCCCGACGCGGGGCTCGAACTCACAGACTGCGAGATTGTGACCTGGCCGAAGTCGGACTCTTAACCGACTGCGCCACCCAGGCGCCCCTAACTTGGCAGTAGTTTAAATAAAAATGCCAATTTTATCTAAATGCCAGGCTATAATAGATCAGTTTTATTAAATGGAAATAGTATATTAAACATTTTGGCCAATTCTCTAGTTTTACTTGTTTAACTGTAACATATCAAGCACTATTAAAAATAATTTTAGTATCTAGTTTGTTTCACTGCTTTCATATCTACAGGTCTTATCAAAGACTTGTCAGAACTATCGTGGGTTATATAAAACACATTTTTGCTACAGACTTATCAAAATTATTTTATATTTGGAATAAATCATAACTGTTATGTTTTTATTTGATAGCTTCTCTCTGCTTCATTTGGAAGATGTGGTTGACATTTATGGGCATTGTAAATAACCTTAAGGTTTTCCAATAGTCACATAGTGCTTTCCAAGCACAGTGAGGCCCTGAACCCTGAGTAAATCAAGAAAATGTACTCAAATTGAAAAGGGAGCAATAGTGCAACACTTTGTGGGTTGAAATTGGCAGAGGAAAATGGCATTCAGAACTTGTCAATGACTCTGTAATCAATGTCATAAGTAAGATGTAGATTTACCTCGTGTATCTTGGAAGAATTAGCAGGAAATGTAAGGTACTTCTTTGTGCTGTTAGAAATTAGAGTTTTCTTTGTTCCGCCGAGAAGCCAGATTGAACAATAGGATATTCTACAAGAGAGAATTGCTGAACCCCAAGGCCATGTTTTGAAAACTAAGTATAAGAAGAACAGAGATGTGTATTCTCGGCGTTCTGATTCAATTAGCAGGAAATTCTGTCTTACCTTTCAGAGTAGAGGCCCCTGAGTCAAGGTTTGCTTTTCCAGCATTCACTGCTTCTAACAGCTTAGCCTTGCACATTATAAAAGACTTATTTTTTGCAACATCTAATATTCTAAAAGATAAAAAATCTTCATTTCTGAAAAGCAGACTTAGAATGAGGACTGATTTTACTCTTCAAGCAGCCATAAGACACTTAGTTAAGTTCCTTGGAAGGAGGATGAAGTTAGGTTTGGCTAAGAAATATTGGGAGTTCTTTTAAAAAGATAATTTGTTATGAAATTCTTTTTTTTTAATATTTTTTTTCAACGTTTTTTATTTATTTTTGGGACAGAGAGAGACAGAGCATGAACAGGGGAGGGGCAGAGAGAGGGAGACACAGATTCGGAAACAGGCTCCAGGCTCCGAGCCATCAGCCCAGAGCCCGACGCGGGGCTCGAACTCACGGACCGTGAGATCGTGACCTGGCTGAAGTCGGACGCTTAACCGACTGCGCCACCCAGGCGCCCCATGAAATTCTTATATGAAACATTTTTTTTTTTTTTGGCTGCCAATTCATGTCTGTATTTCTGCAATTAAAATAAAAGTCTTTGCATTTTTATTTCTTGCCCTGGACATTCAAATAAAGATTATGACCTACAGAAAAGTAATTGCTTGTAAACATCTTTGTAATATATAGTCACAAACCGAAACTGAAAGTCTGTTGAATTTTAGTGAGTCAGAATACCAGTTACTTTTTGAGTATTGAGTCTTTATGAGAATGAACAGTACACTTTCATATTCTTATTAAACAGTATTACTTGCTGAAAATAATATTCTGAAGAATTTGGACTCATTTTTTTCTTCATCCTGGAAGGTTTAGATTTTGATAATGTGAAATGAAAAATCGAATAGTAACTTTTAAGTTGTTGATTGCACTAGGCTTTCTACCCAGTGGTAGCCAGAAGAATTATTTAAAAACATCTTCCTAAATAACATCTACTTATAAATTTAAAGAAGAGAAAGAAAAAAAATTGTGTATGTAATTATAATGGAAGTAGCAGGGAGAAGATAAAAGATTCAGGAGATGACATAAACTTGTTTTAGCATGGCCAATATCCCGCATTAGTTTCATTCTATCATCTGCAGATTACCCAGTTATTTTAGTATTGTTTATCCTGAATTATGCCAATAGTGCAGAAATGGAGAGATGTTAGACACCTTAGTAATTCTGGAGAAGCTGTTGAATTTTACAAGTTTAAGCAGATAACTAAGAAACCAAAATAAGATATGTTTCTTAGTCAAATGTAATACTGTGAATCAGAAAAATATAGCCAAATAACCAAGAAAGATCTAAAATAGCATTCATACTTTTTTGTTTGCTTTGATGGTTTACATATTTTTTTTTTTTTTTTACATTTTAACGTGTTCAATATAGTTAAAACAATTAATTCCTAGTGCAACAGTTGATTTACTTTGTGATTTTGGTGTTTTGAGGCATTTGAACAGTATAATTGAACGAGTGTCTCTCTAACGTTTTCTGATTAAAGACTAGAGATCCATACTCTCTCCATAGTATAAAAATCCCTTGAAGTAGAACTGTTGGATTAAAGACCAAGTGAATTTTGATAGAAGCTATAGCCAAACTCTTAATCTAAAGAGGTTGCACTAAGTTTTCAATCCCATGACAGATTCTTTGAATTTTGATTTCTTGCTGTGGTCGTTCAAGTAAAGTTAATGAGTAATAGAATAATGATTGCACTCAAAAATCTTTATAAATGTACAAGGGCAAATGGAAGCATCTGTATCTTTAACTGGTATAAAACCTTGCACATGTGATGGGTATACAGTACCATTTCTGTCATATGAATGAAATTTAAAATCAGTTCAAACACCTATTATACAGAGTTTTGCTGTACTTAGCTTATTTGCACATGCACAAGTTTTGAGAAAAATATTTAGAAATCTGCCTCAGTAATATCTTACCTGAAAAAGAATTTTCAGGTATAGAAACAAATCTTAAGACCTATACCTATACCGTAATAAGAATATTTCAGAGCTTGACTTTTCCTGTAAATACATAGAAGTGTAATTCACAATCAGCATATCAAAGCCTGGTAGTTAGTAGTTGTTGTCAAATAAAACTAAGAAAAAAATTAGCAGCCTTAAAAACAAATAAAACTTTATTAAAAATAATAATTAGATATCACGTGCTTAATGGGAATTAAAGAGTCAAGGAAATTGAAGAGATAAGTTAGAATAGATTGGCAATTAATGAAGTGTATCTGGATCATAAATAAACATGATTATTTGTTCCGTAGAATATTACTGTAAAACTCATGAATGTTTAAAGAAAAGTACAATGTTCCTCTTTTTCTGTGCTGTTTTGTATATAACTATAAATATTCATGAGTAGTGAGTATTAGTTCAGGTTATCTATGTGAATATAAATTTTTATATAACAGGCCACTTAATGTTCATTGGATCATGCTTTTGCATATGAATTCACCAGTATCTCACATGCACTATGGATCAGACCCAGCTCATGAATATTCACACACACAACTGATCTTTCTGCAAGTAATCACATCCATAAAGATGGAAATCTTGTTAGTTCTCAATAATGAGAAATGCATTAGGATGCTGGTACCAGAACAATTTCACAATACCCTTGTTTTCATTTTTTTTTTTTGTAAATGATAAA
This sequence comes from Herpailurus yagouaroundi, assembly GCF_014898765.1. Classification (NCBI taxonomy): domain Eukaryota; kingdom Metazoa; phylum Chordata; class Mammalia; order Carnivora; family Felidae; genus Herpailurus; species Herpailurus yagouaroundi. The sequence continues at coordinate 74,730,427 of NW_024412391.1, forward strand.
CTTTAAAATATAAACACAGATGCTGTGCATCTTTCTAAATAGAAGCTTTTTTTTTTTTTTCTTTTACCTTTACAAAATACCAGGCATGATTTAACCGTGACTGCATTTGCTTCCTTTTTTGCTGTGGTCACAGGGAAGAATAAGAGTTAAGCATTATCTCCAGTCCTTATCCCAAACTCATTTCCATTGTTTAGGCTTGGCCATAGATTCTCAAGTGCACGGTGGTGCAATCTCCTGATCTGCTAGGGCCGTGGTACATATTTTTCACATAAAGGAGGGGGAGGGGGATATGAGATGATGTGTGTCATCTTTTTCTGTAAAGGGAACGTAATATTCAAAGCTAATTACATGTTTAATATGTTAGACATGAGATACTATGATCATGGAGGCCCATAATTATAAATTATATGCTAAATCTCACATTATAATTATCTTTCATTATATGAGTGGCATATGTCTTAAAAAATTTTTTTTAATCTTTATTTACTTTTGAGAGAGAGAGAGATAGCGTGTGAGCAGGGGAGGAGCAGAGAGAGAGTGAGACACAGAATCCGAAGCAGGCTCCAGGCTCTGAGCTGTCAGCACAGAGCCCAATGCGGGACTCAAACTCATGAACCATGAGATCATGACCTGAGCCGAAGTCGGATGCTTAACCGACTGAGCCACCCAGGGACCCCAAATGGCAGATGTTTTTAACACCTATCCAAGATCAGTCCGTAGTTATAAGTAAGAATCAAGATCTATGGCCTGGCCCTTATTAGCAACATCCTCTGATATTTAATTGAAGTAACCAGAAAAAAAGAACTATTGTTCATAAAGGTAGTAGTAAAGCATCCGGTACTCCCTATTTCTAACACTGATGTATTGTCAAGTCCCTGAATGAATGTTTTTCTTTGTCAGAATCTATATGTTTGTTGCTATGGTATAAATACAGTTAATAAACTATGCTAAATGACCAACATCTTTTCTTTCCAATTTTAGTAACAGATCAGATTATGTTCGTTTATTATGGAGATTCATCAAGAATTGAGGGGAGGGTGGCGATCAAACTGTGCCCTTATGTGTTGTGTAGATTTCTTCAGAGCTGCTTCGAGGGGAGGAATGCCTCCCACCCCTTCTCTTCCAGGAGAGCTGCTCTGGCCTGCTTTATACATCACAGTGGTTCTCAACAGGGAGCAGTTTTGTTTGTATTCTGTTCTGACAGTGTCTGGAAGCCTGCTGCTTATCACCACTGGGGGTGTGGGCTGGGTGATACTGGCATCTACTGGGTAGAGGTCATAGGTGCTGCTAAACACCGGGCAAAGCACAGAATAGCTCCAACAGAATTCTTCCAACAAAGAATTACCAAGCCCCAATTGTCAATATGGCCTCCGTCATACAAAAATCTGTTGCAGGAAATCATTCCATGTCTAAACTTGTTGGTAGCCACTGGATTAGAGTACTTTTAGAGGTAAAGTGATGAAAATATGTAGCATTATTTTGCAAGTAAGTGAAGACAGACTCAATTATTATAGATACGACTTTTTCTTTTTGTTTCTCTTAGCAACAATCGTGCTAAATGAACTCAACTGGACAAGTGCCTTAGATGAAGTTTTCAAAAAAAATCGAGAAGAAGATCCTTCGTTGTTGTGGCAGGTGTTTGGTAGTGCCACGGGCCTGGCCCGATATTATCCAGGTAAGTGCTCAATGACTCAGGAGACATCAAATAAAATTGTAAGCACCAGACTTAATATTTCTTGAGAACACTCTGTTACCTTTTCCAGTATTGTAAGAAAAAGATACCACCCTACTTTTATAAGGAAAGAGTGTTCTTCCTTGCATGGCTCTGTATCTACCCAAACCACCCTAAACCACAACCCCTTAGGAAGAGCTGGAGTGGTTGGTACCCGGCCTCAGGCCAGGCTGCAGTGACACCGTGAGCAGGGTCTGTGGACCTGGAACAAGAGGTTATCATGAATCCTGTAATAATTCTGGTATTCGGGTCCATCCCTCAGCATGGGCAGGGTGTTGAATTACATGAGAGGATGGAATAGAATTTTTAGAAACTAATGAAATATTTCTTTCCAGATTTCAAGTCTGTGTTTTGTTTTCTTTTGTTTAGTGTTTCATTTGTTTTTGAGAGAGAGAGAGTGTGTGTGGGTGTGAGAGCACGAACAGGGAGAGGGGCAGAGAGACGGGGAGACAGAGGATCCAAAGCGGGCTCTGTGCTGACAGGCTGACAGCAGCAAGCCCAGTGTGGGGCTCGAACTCACAAACCATGAAATCGTGACCTGAGCTGAAGTTGGACGCTCAAACCATTGAGCCACCCAGGCACCCCTCAAGTTTGTGTTTTTATATGAGAAGTGTTGATGCTTTGCTATAATAAGTGAGTATGGATTTGTTAAAATGAGTATGACAGGAAAGAAAATGAAATTTCAAAGAAAATAGAACTACTCGAAGTGTCAAGTTGGATTACTTTTGAAGGTATCTTAGTGATGACATATATTCAATGAAGATCAATATAGTTTACACATTAAAATGAATAAACTTTTTTTAATATCCTTTATTCTTATAAAGGCCGGTGAGGAGAAATAAACCTTTAACAAAAAGGAAAAGTTGATGACTAGTATAGATCTTGGGAACCTATTGAAAAGACTTTAAATGAAATGTCTGTTGGTATTTTTAACTTTGCTGTTTAGAACAAGCTGAGAAGCACAAAATGCATTGTCTATCTCAACGTCATGGCCTCTCGTGGAATACATACTAGATAATTTGGCTTCAAACAATTGCAGTCTATAGAGGACTTCTTCTTGAGACTTGAGTTTTCTAAATATCTTTAACAAATAGAATTATTCATAATAAAAGTTACCACAGTGAGAATGGTGTGAAATAGAAATTAGCTAATCTCTAGCTTTGTGTGGCAATAACAACGGATAAAAGTATGTGGGCATCTTCAGACTGAATAGCGCTCAAATTATGTGGTAGACGTAGAACTTCTGCACGAATGAAAATGGCAGATGGTAAGCTCGGTGATAGTTATTTCTTTTGTAGAAACCCAATGGACAAGGAGAGTCCTTGTTCTTTTTTCAAAGTTGAAAATCATGAGTTAATAAAATGATATTAATATCTATGTAGTATTACCCCACAGGTTGTTAGAATAGTAGAATTGTCTTGTTGCAGAAATGTTCAGTGTAATACAACCCTTCCTAATGCTCTTGAGTTAATTACTCATACATTGAATATCATGCATCAGTAGATTGGAAATTTTAGTATGTAAGATCATAAAAATAAAGCAGCACTACTCATAAGCATACTAAGCCTGGTATAATAAACCTCAAAGTTATAACAGTTCTTACAAAACATTTTAAGTATTATTTTGAAATACAGTAGTGAGACACCTGATGACCTATTCAGTAATACATAAAAATAAGAATACATTTATCGTATAGCTTTTAAAATGTATTGCCTCATTACAAAATTCCATATATGAGCAACAGAGAGAAAGGTGGGAAAAGAGAGAAAATGAGCGTAATAATGGAAAACCAAGAACGCGGTACCAGAGGAAAATTGATGATACTGAGAAGGAAAAAAGAGACAAAGTTTCTAAGACAAATAGGAAAGGGAACTGGCCAGGGGTGGGTGGGGGAGAGAATGCACAAGAAAGGAGAGAGAAAACCTAGGATCCAGAGGAGGAAGAGGGAAAAATATGTTGTGTTATGAGCACTTTTCAAAGATGGCTCTTTTTGTAGTAGTGGCTAACCTTTAACTTTACTAACTGTCTTCTACATTCTTTCATTTTATTATTTTTTTCAAGTTTAAAAAAGTTTTTTAAAGATTTATTTTTTGAGAGGGCGAGAGACAGAGTGTGAGCGGGCAAGGGGCGGAGAGAAAGGGAGACGCAGAATCTGAAGCAGGCTCCAGGCTCTGAGCTGTCAGCACAGAGCCTGACACAAGGCTTGAACTCACAGACTGGGAGATCATGACCTGAGGCAAAGTCAGTCACTCAACCCACTGAGCCACCTAGGCACCTCTACATTCTTTCATTTTAAATGTAATCCAGGATAACAGCTTTAATTTTTTCTTACCCCTATTCAAACATTTTTAAATGTGTTGACATCTGTTTGCTTTACCTTGGAAAATATTTTTGAATATTTAGTTGAATCCTTGTGATTTCCCCCCATAATAATAGTTGTGGAAGCAATCCCCAGATCTATTGCAGCACTTAGTTTCAAGCAAAGTTTGCCAGACAAGTTGGTTCACTCAGTGACTGATGGATTGAATTCATTTACCTGTTAGAGGAGGTTATTTTTTTTTTTATTTTTTAATGTTTATTTATTTTTTTTTTTAATTTTTTTTTTCAAACGTTTATTTATTTTTGGGACAGAGAGAGACAGAGCATGAACGGGGGAGGGGCAGAGAGAGAGGGAGACACAGAATCGGAAACAGGCTCCAGGCTCTGAGCCATCAGCCCAGAGCCCGACGCGGGGCTCGAACTCACGTACCGCGAGATCGTGACCTGGCTGAAGTCGGACGCTTAACCGACTGCGCCACCCAGGCGCCCCTAATGTTTATTTTTGAGAGAGAGAGGGAGAGAGAACATGAGTGGGGTAGGAGCAAAAAGGGAGACACAGAATCCGAAACAGGCTCCAGGCTCTGAGGGGTCAGCACAGAGCCCGACGTGGGGCCCAAACTCACAAACCATGAGATCATGACCTGAGCCAAAGCCGGATGCTCAACCGGCTAAGCTACCCAGGCGCCCCGTTAGAGGAGGTTATTTAAAATCGCTTTGTTGCCTACTATGAAATACACTTGACCTAACTGAAACTTTTGTGACTCTGTTCCTAAGTTCTTTTTATTTTCTTTTTTATTATCTGTTGGCATACAAAAAGCCATACGCACACAATGGGTACATCTTGATGAGTCTGGAGATAAGTATACACCTCTGATATCGTCACTGTAATCAATATTATAAACCTATCCATCATCTCCAGAAGTTCCCCCCCTTATTTATTATTACAGTTTTTGTGATAAGAGGGTTAGCAAATTTTTAAGTGTATAACACAGTATTTTTACCTATAGTTGTTATGCTGTACAGGAGATCTCTGGGATTTATTCATTTTAAATAACTGAAACTTTTAATACCTCCCCTGTGCCACTTGCCCCAGCCCCTGGCAACCACCATTCTGCTCTCCTTCTACAGCTTTACTCTTTTCGATTCCTCATGTAGGAGTATCATCTAGTATTGGTCTTTCTGTGTCTGCCTCATTTCACTTAGTTTAATGTCCTCCAGGTTCATATGTGTTGTCACAACCGGCAGAATTCCTCCTTTTCTTTGTTTAAAGCCTGAATGACGTTTTTTAAATATTAATTGTATAATAGAACCAAGTCTGTGTTATCAAGCACATTAAGACACTATTTTTTTTTTTCAATTTTTTTTTTCAACGTTTATTTATTTTTGGGACAGAGAGAGACAGAGCATGAACGGGCGAGGGGCAGAGAGAGAGGGAGACACAGAATCGGAAACAGGCTCCAGGCTCCGAGCCATCCGCCCAGAGCCCGACGCGGGGCTCGAACTCACGGACCGCGAGATCGTGACCTGGCTGAAGCCGGACGCTTAACCGACTGCGCCACCCGGGCGCCCCAAGACACTATTTTTTAAAAATGTTTATTTATTTATTTTGAGAGAGAGAGAGCATGTGCGTACGCACGTCCACAAGCCTGTGTGAGTTGGGACGGGGCGGGGGGACAGAAAGACAATCCAGGCTGTCAACAGAGCCTGATACGGGACTCAAGAGATCATGACGTGAGCCAAAATCAAGACTCAAAAGCTTAACTCACTGAGCCACCCAGGTGCCCCAAGATAATATTATAACTTAAAAGCAACCTAACATATTTCGGTTGATGCTGACATGTTTTCAACACATTTAACGCTTTTTTCTGAGTGTAAAGACTATTTCTAAGTGAAGCGATTTTAAAAATTTCTTATGAAACCATCCTTTTTTTCTCTGATTTTAGCTCTTACCATTTTGAAACAGGCCTGGGTAATATAGAGTGGCTCATCCTGATGAGTGTCTGTTAAAGTAAAGGTCAAAATAGCCTTTTATATTGTTCATTATCTTACTATGAAAGGAAATAGAATATATGTTACTTTTACTTAATTGGATTTTTATATAACAAGACTTGTACCTCAGACTTAGATCTCCCTAGTAGCTGTGAGATACTGATTGGATCTTCTAAATGTTCTCAACCTGTATCATCAAATCTGAAAAATATGAACACCAACTCCTCATTTTATTCCCTGAAGGTTGTTGTCAATGAGATAATAAACTGTAAAGTACTTTGGAAGTACAAAACAGTAGGCATTTTCATGAGACTGAATATCAGTTAGAATAATTTGCCTAAATTCATTTTTCTCTTCATGTGAGAAATTGAAGGACATGATTGAGATTACAGTGAGTTGGCAAGGAAGGTGAAATAGAAATATGGAAGGCGTTCTAAACAAATGACTAAGCAAAAGTATCTCGCAGTAACCTCACATGGTGGTATTGGTCTGAAAATGAAGGTTTAGCCTATGACCTTAGTTAAGTCACTTCTCAGTAGGGGTTCCAGGTAAAATAAAAATTGCCCAGTTAATTCTGAATTTCGTATAAACAACAAAGAATTTTTTAGTATAGGTGTGCAGTATTTGGGAAGTATTTACACTAGAAACGTATCTGATCTTTATTGAAACTCAGATGTAACTGAGTGTCCTATATTTTTTTTTTAACTAAATCCATCAACCCTCTGTCTCGGGCTTCGAGTCTCTACACCGGTAAGATGAAAAAATCAGCTTCCACGCTATGTTGCAGAATTGTGAGGATCAAACAAGATCTATTTCATATGTATATATTTAGCTCTTTTTCAAATGTTTATTTACCTTGGGGGGGGGGGAGAGAGAGAGAGAGAGAGAGAGAGAGAGAGAGAGAAAGAGAAAGAGAGAGCAATTGCAAGCAGGGGAGGGGCAGAGAGAGAGGGACACACAGAATCCCAAGCAGGGTCCAGGCTCCAAGCTGTCAGCAAGGAGCCAGACGCGGGGTCCAAACTCACAAGCTGTGAGGTCATGACCTGAGCCAAAGTCGGACGCTTAACTGACTGAGCCACCTAGGCACCCTTTCCTATATTAATCTAAGTGTAGAAATTTTATATTTGTAAAAAAATGTGTCAACTATCTTTTTTTACAAAATTTTGCCACAATTATTGGAAATAATGTGTTATTATAATAGTAATTGAAAATAAAGCAATTATTGAAAATAATTCAGATACTAGGACCCTCTGATTCACAATAGAGTCTAAAAAAATTCTCTTGTTCAGTATTGAGATGTAATTTAGAGCAGAGCTACTTGGTGTGAGAGGGTTAAGCAAGTATATTCTACCAATATAGCCAGGGGATAACACTTCTATCACTTGATGTGGTGATCACCTTTGCAAAACACCCACAGACTTCAGCAAAAAGGCAGGAGCACAATAAAGTATAGATTGTAGAATTGTTAAAAGAGGAAAATAATTAAGTATGCTTTTTAGCAAATTGCCTACATATAGGAGAAAGTCAGTGATGGTCAGCTAGTCTCATTAGTCCTACTTATCAGGTTATTTAAATGACATGGAAAAACTACTGGCTCCAAATAAGGAACTTTCTAGAGCTGACATAATATAAAGGCACCTCTGTAGTTCTGAAAAGTAGTTTGGTTAGTAATTAGTGGAGGGTTGAACTCGGACATCTGTCCTTGAACTGAATATCCATAAATTCTGTTTTCTAATTTGGTTGATGTGTAAGGAAATAAACTGTAACAATAATTCTGTGTATCTTTTTTCTTCTCTTCCTTCTCCTACTCTCACTCCTCCACCCTCTCCCTTCCTCCTCTTTCATGTCTCCAACTTAGAAGGTAGATAAGCTGTGTAATCATATGAGGAGCACTATACTAGGTGAATCTCACTCCCTCACTCAATTTGTGTGAAAAGTGCCATCAGCCTCATTGTGTACTTTTTGGCTAAGTCATGTTACGTCTCTGAGCCTATTTCTTCACCAGTTACTTGGGATGGTTGAAGGAGATTTCCAGTGCAGACACTAACATTATCTCCTTATCTGTTGAGGCCTTTGGCATTTGCTAAGTCCACAGTCTTTGTTCTGTGGGGTAAAAAGAGTGACTTGACCTAGTCGTACAACTAGCTTCTTGGTATAGCTGAAGCCACCCATGTCTAGTGACATCTTCACTGAGTATGTGCTCACTGGCAAATCAGCTTAATTCATGAGTGCTTTCCGTTAAAAGTTCTTAATTGATTTGGATAAATTAACTTTAAAGCTAATAAACTGCTTTCAAGAGCTATCAACATTGTGAATTTTTACCCATCATAAAAACGTATGTACAAATTATTCATTTACCTGTTAGTATCTCCTGAAATTGTTCTACTTCCTGATGTAAGTGGGATTGTAATTAGGAGTTAGTGGCTCACTGAAATGCCAATGGAGGCAATACTTACTCTTTTTTTTTTTTTAAAGATAATTCGTTTTATTTGCAAAAAAAAAAAAAAAAAAAAAAAAAAAGACAGAGAGAGAGAGAGAGATAAACTAAAAATCTACTCATTTGGGGGCGCCTGAGTGGCTCAGTCAGTCGGGCATCTGACTTTGGCTCAGGTCATGATTTTGCAGTTCACAAGTTCGAGCCCCACATCCTGCTCTGTGCTGACAGCTCAGAGCCTGGAACCTGCTTCAGATTCTGTCTCTCCCTCTCTCTCTGCTCTTCCCCCCACTCATGCTCTCTCTGTCTCTCTCTCAGAAATAAATGAATGTTAAACTTTTTTTTAAAAATCTACTCATTTTCATATGACATTTTCTTAATGCCTTATTAAACACATGTTCTTTCTCTTCCCTCCATCATTTGTTCACAGCAAAACCATGGCATTACAGTAATGGGACCTATTGTAGGTTCAGTGCGTGTTAAATACACCTCTGGGAGAAGACTCTTTGTTGTTGTATCTGCGTAGATTTTTGCCAGAATGCAATGCAAAAGAACTTGTGTATGAAGTATATGGATGGTCAGTTGTCCCTGCGTTGCTTACTACTTTGAGAAAAATAGCTCAAAAATATTTTAAGCATCAAATAGCAGCTGACAGTGTAGTCCAAAGAATACTTGTTTTCTTTTTGGTTAATTATGAAGGTGGCATTTGATAGGTTTCTGGCCAATTTGAGGAAAATGGGATAGTATTGGAGCCTTGACATTTATAGTATTTATAGAAGTCCTGCTTTCCATGAGCAATTATCTTTTTCAAAATTCCTATTTTTTTTTTTTTTTTACTTTTTTACTTTGATATTTGTGAATGGATGTAGGGTTTAACTAAATGTATTATGTTTGCTGATGACTATACAAACAAACTTTAAATGTTTATTTATTTTTGACAGAGAGAGCACACCGGCATGTGCACAAGTGGGGGGCGGGGCAGAGAGAGAGGGAGACACAGAATCTGAAGGAGACCCAGGCTGATGGCTCAGAGCCTGATGAGGGACTGGAGCCCATGAACCAGGAGAACATGACCTGAACTAAGTCGGATGCTTAACCGACTGAGCTACCCAGGCACTTCTGTATAAACAAATTTTAAATGAAGTGACTACACTATTTTTTTTTTCATGCTAATAGTTATTAAAATCCAGTGTATGAGGAATATAACCAACTACAAAGAAAATTTGATTTTACACTATGGAAGTTTTTTTTTTTACTTAAGTCAGAGAGTATCAATCAGTTGTATAGATGGGGGCTGATAGGGAAGCTTCACAAATAAGGGGTCCACATTCCTGTTTTAATTCTCTGTCCTCGGAATACGCCCTCAGCCTCAGGCCCACCAGTGTTAATTGTGCTCTTTTTTAAGGGACAATGTTTAATGTTTTCTTTCTTCCTTTTTCTCTTTCTTTCTTTCTTTCTTTTTTTTTGTTTTTGGTTTTTTAAGAGAGAGAGACAGAGAATCGCCCAAGCAGGCTCCACACTGTCAGCACAGAGGTCCCATGCAGGGCTCAAACTCACATACTGTGTGATCATGACCTGAGACAAAATCAAGAGCTGGACACTTAACTGACTGAGCCACCCAGGTGCCCCCTCCCTCTTTTTAGTTGTACTTGCTGGACTTTACATAGAACCTTTCCCCTTGTGGGACGTTGGCCAGAATTTAGTGGTCTCATGGATACACTTACCTTCAAGATGGTCATTAGGCAGCTAAAAAGCAGAAGCTGTACAAGGTAAGAAAGGAAAAGGTACTGGGGACAAAAACATTTCTGATGCGGTTACTCTTTGCAAATGTGTGTTTTAAAAGACTGAGTCATTTCTGATCTGTAGGAAGTTTTAATTCAACTAGGAAGTCAAAATTTATACATCTTGAAATTTCGATTACAATACAAATCATTAAATGATTAAATGCCAAATAAATTAGAGCAGCTGTAACAATAGATTGCCTGTAGGAGTTCGGAAAAAGACAAGGTAATTATTGACTAGAGTTATGGACTAGGTTTGGTTTATGAACTACGGACTGAAAAATCAAGTTGAAGAAGACAAGGCAAAGGCTAATTAGAAGGAAAAAAGACACAAAGTGAAAAACAAGGAAATGAACAAGTGTTGTCAGAGGCTAGCAAGCCTAGTTAATCTAATAGTTTGTCACAGAAGAAGAATGATATTAAATCAAAAGGTTTATTAATGGCAAATTATGTGGCCCTGAATGTCAGAATAGTTTGTCTGGGATTTAATGTGTAGGAAAATAGCAGAGACATTGTGAGCAGTGGAATACTATAGGTAAAGCAGTGTTTATTCTGATTGAAAGGAGAAACACTTAGTTTTTTTGTGGTGAGAACATTGAAGATGCAGTTTCTTAGTGACTTCCAAGTATATAATATTATTATCTATAATCACCATTCTGTACATTAGATCCCCAGAATTTCTTCATCTTCTTATTGGAAATTTGACCCTTTGATCAACATCTCCCCATTTTTCCTGCCACTCCCCCCTCCCAAGCCTCTGGCAATTCTCTCTGTGAGCTTGGCTTCTTCACATATAAATGAGATCATATAGTATTTGTCTTTCTTTGTATGAATTTTTTCACTTAGCATAACACCATCATACAAGTGTATCAAATTACCACATTGTTGTCTCTGAATTACATGTCAATAAAAAAGAATAAATGAGTTTAGTGGTGAACATAAGGTGTAAGTTGACTATAATTTTTAGTTTGAGTGGAGGTGAGAACATTGGCACAGGGTGCTGAAATAAAATACCACAAGTATTTTTATTTGGGGAGTATAGTGGTAAGTTTGATTTAGAACAGTAAAATACAGGTGTGCACACACACACACTAATATTGTGAAATTCTTCGGGCACCTAGGTGGCTTAGTCTTTTAAGGGTCCAACTCTTGATTTCAGCTCAGGTCATGATCTCAGTTTCATGAGATCGAGGCCTGTGTCCTTGCTGACAGCTAACAGCTCAGAGCCTGCTTTGGATTCTCTCTCTCTCTCTCTCTCTCTCTCTCTCTCTCTCTCTCTCTCCTCCCCTGCTCATGCTCCCTGCTCTCTCTCAAAATGAATAAAAATAAACTTAAAAAAAATACTATTTTGAAATTCTCAAATGACCCTCATTTATAGAGATGATTCAGTAGCCTTATTTTTGTTGCCTTTTGTACAACCTCATCTCGTAACTAAAACTGTCTTATTTTTCACAGATATGGGTTGTTATACTTTTTCGCTTTGTAATCACCTATGGATCCAGTCATGCTTAAATTCATTAAGTGATTTGTTTTATTGTTGACAGGAATGAGTGGTTAAATAGGATGCTAATATGAAAATGGAGACTGATTGGATATGGACAACACTACATATGAAATGTGTGAATAAGTATTGCTAAAAAGCTTCAGTTCTTTTTAACTTCTAAAAGATCTCTCTCATTCTGTTCCTTTTTCTTTTAAATTTCTATACCTTATGCCTTCCATTTTCATACACATAGAAACATTTTTGCTATGTAATTCATTTTATGTTCACTCTATTTTATTGAGAAAAATTAACATATTTTCAAAACTTCACATACTTTTTTAAGCACTTCTCTTAGGTGTACCAAAAAAAAAAAAAAAAGAACTTAAAATACATCACCAACATTAAGATTTATTGATTTACATAAACAGGCAACTTGTTCTTGTAGAATCGCGATTTATTTTTTTATTTTATAAATACATCAATATTACCCAATTGGATTTGTTAAGCTTACAAAATGGGAAACTTTTTCTCCATCCAAGTTCACATTTTTCTGTATGTAGTACATATCTGAAATCATTTTCCAGTAAATCCTGATGTTTTTCTCGATAGAACTTACTGTTTTCGAGCGAATTGCTGAGCTATAGCTAATAACTACTGTTGGGACAGCTAAATGATTAAGTCTGTGTACCATTTACTTTCTTGAATATTCCACTTCCACCTCTTGATTGGTCCTTGCTCTCTGCTGCTCCTGCTGCATAAATAGTCCTTTATGTTAAATGAAAATGTTTTATGTAGGTTACCTGGCATCTGTAGAATTACCAGCAAAAATCACTTTGTAATAAGTGCTTTTATTTTAAAACTACAGTGACTTATCCTTGGCTATAATACATTGTATCTGTATGTGAGCTACTGCTGGCTGTCTCTAAGTGAGAGAAATGTCCTGGGCATATTACCGTGGTGACATCAAAGGCACACTCAAGCCAAAATAGTGATACCATCTGAACGTCAAGTCTCATTGCTCAGAAACTAAATTAAAATCCTAAACTGTTTCATTAATGAGTCAATACAGTCAAGTATGGGTTGGAAGGGGAAAATGTGGTGAGAACAAGCAAGAGTCCTGTTTCTGAAGAAACAAGGTATCCTGAGAATTCACATACTAACAACAGTGGATTTTGCTCTGGAGGACCTCACAGGTGAGAGAGAAAGTTATAAACGTTAAATTAAAATGCATTGCAAAGAGATGGCTGATAAATTTTTCAACAAGTTATCTGGATCATTCAAAGACGCTAACCCAATCTCCGTCTCCAGTTTTACTTACTACGCAGTTGAGTCTTGATCATGCTCTGTTAGGTTGCCCTTTTTTCTCCTTTTGTGTGTTTAATTTTTATTTTAGTTTCTACAGTCTACCTCTTCATTCTCTTTGGGCTTTGATGCTAGAACTTCATCTCTGGTCATGTGCGTCTTATCAATCATTTAAAACAGAATATAAGCACCACCTTTCGCATGAAGGCTTTCCCAAAAGCCATCTTTCTTTACTTTGTTCTCTCAGAGAACTTGGTTTTTGTCTATATTATTAAAGCCATTAAATTTTATCTTACTTTGGAATTTATTTTGCATATGTTTTAAAACGTATTGCGGTGCCAGTAATAGAGATGGCTGTGTGGGTAGGTGTATACTCCCCACATCATCTAACACAGAGCCTTGTGTATCATGAATAGTATTTGTGATATTAAGCTGGATAAACAGGTTGAGAAGACAGGTACTAGGACTGAAAAACAAGTGTCAGAATAGAACTTAAGAGACTTTAGTTTCTAAATAAAATGAAACAAAGGCAAAAGACAGATGGAAAGTGCCAAGAAGCATAGTGTTGCAATTATCCAGGCCCCTGCCTGTATACCTTTCTCACCCTACTCTCTTAACCTAAGCCAGTGTTCTATAAAGAGTTTCTGGGGTGACCTCAGGTAGTCGGTTTTTAGATTCCCAGGAAATTTTATTGACAGCAGCCTGCATCATTGGGGAGGGAGTAGGATGGGGAAATGGTATGACATTTCGAGCTGTAGTCCTAGGGTTAGTGCTAGGAATGTGTTTATAAGCAGTTAAAATCTAAGCACATCTTAAAATAATCTATTTTATTTTTTAAAAGAGATTGTCCGTTTTTCTTCTTCTTTTTTTTTTTTTTTATTAGTGAGAGCAGGGAGAGGTGCAGAGAGAGAGAGAGAGAGAGAGAGAGAGAGAGAGAGAGAAAATATCTCAAGTAGGCTCCACGCTGAGCTCAATCCCATGACCCTTGGGATCATGATCTGAACTGAAATCACAAGTTAAACACTCAACCAACTGAGCCACCCAGGCACCTCTATATAATCTATTTTAAAAATCCCTCTATAATAAGCACGTCCAGGGACTCAGTGATACTGTTTTTCTGATATCCACAATGGATTGCTTATTACATGCCAACTCAATTCTAAGTGTTGGTGTGTGTATATCATTGAATCTTAACTCTAACCCTTGGAAGTGGGAAATAGGAATTATTATTCTCATTTTATTGACAACAGGTTAAGTACTTTAGCCAGTGAAAAATCAAGGTAGACTAGCTGCAAAACTCATTTGTGAAGTTCTACATTAGGCTGTTTCCAATCAGCCAAGGCTATTGTAAAGAGAAGAGAAGAGGATGAACTCTTCCTCTGAGTGTTGACCCAATTAGAGTGATTACTTTCTAGTCTTACTTTCTGCCTGTCCTTCCCCATGGTGGCTCTTTGCCATAAAGCTTCAGTCATTCAGCATTTGAAAACTTCATCTGGGCATGACCACTGACTGGGGACCAGTCACTTTTCCAAAACATGCGTACCCCAAAATACAGCATTAATAGATGAATGATAAAACCAAAATTAAGTGGATTCTAGTAATATAAATATTATAAAGCTATAAGCAGTGTCCCCAAAGGCAAAATGATGCTCTCCTATGAAGATAGAGGAATGTAAGAAAAAACAGTGCAAGTTTCAAACACTCTATGAAGCTTTTACTTCCCATATGTTCTCCGGGCTTTAAAACTTGACTCAGGTCTGGGGCACCTGGGTGGCTCATTCAGTTCACAGTCTGCACTGTCAGCACGGAGGATGCTTGGGAATCAATCAATACCTCTCTCTCTCTCTCCCTATCTCTCTACATAAATAAATCAATAAATACTCTTAAAAATAAAACAAAAACTTGACTCAGGTCTGTGTAACCAGGAAAAGTTCTAACCAGTCACATGATTGATTCAGTTACTTAAACAATGGCTAACATGACAGAGATTATACATATTTGTCTCAGGTAAAACTCTTACCCAATAGGTAGATTAGTTGGTTAAGTTACCCTAACCAACCCTAGGGGTCCGTGAGGTCTTCAGCAACTGTGGTTCCATCTGTGTGCAATTCCTTCAGTTATTGTCCTCATCTGTATGACCCAAATTGGACCAACAGGACCATAGTCACGGTTCAGATGAAAAAGGGAAAACTTAGTAGAAGACAAACCGCGTGACCAAAACGTTGTACATCAATCACTGCTCACATGCTGTTGAATTTCATCACGTGGCCCCATTGTGGCAATAGAGACTGAGAAATACAGTCTCTAGTAGGTAATCACCTAAAACTTAGGGGGTACTGTTACTAGGAGAATGGAGAAAAAAAAGAAGTGTCGTAACGTCCTGTCACAGGCTGTTCCTCGGGTGATCCGAGTATATGTGCACACATTTTTTTCCCCACACATAGCACGCACTCACCATCTTTGTGTAGAACATGATCCAGTCCCACCCAACAAGTTAGTAAATCCAGATAAAAATCCATGATCTCTGATAATGTGCAGTTCTCTCCACGTGGATGTGACTTTTCCTAATTTAACTGTCATACAGCAGAATATCAGTTACTTTCTCTGCCCTATTGCCATTATTACCCACATTTCTTAAATGTAATGATACTGTCTCCTGGATGACCAGAATAAAAATTGCCATTTGAAGAAAGATAGAAAATACAGAGCACTCACAGCTCTGTGGTATGTATGTATTACAGTTCCTCAAGTAAGAAACAAAGATTGCTTACTCTTGGATAAAGAGAAATTTTTGGTTAACTCAGCTGCTTGCTCCTGGTAGTATTCTGTGGGAGGAACCCTTCTGTCTATAACCGTCTCTGCCACATCTGAAGAAGGATGTGCCTGGGGCTAAACAGCTTTCCTGTCTTGTTTACGCAGCAGGTTTAGAGCCCCAAAATCACTTTTCAGCTTCACAACAGTGACCACATTTGTGCAGACTGGGCTTGTGATTTCCTTGGTAACAAAAACAACCTCAAAAACAACATAGAATTGTTTTTTACTCACTTTATTCCTGTGAGTTTCTTGTACACACAATCCCAGTTCTAAGGTTTAGTCTGGAAATTGTTCTTAAGTCCAACATCTTTTATGTATTTATGGGGTTCTGAATTTAGCCCTTCCTCCTGTGTCTCATTTTAAAGGTGGCTTATTTGAAACATTGCTGAAAACAGAAAACTTGATGTTACTCCTGATTTAGTCGTCCATCTGTACCAAAGGCCAAGGCCGCCAGCCACCTACCAGAGTTAGGTACCTGCGTTGCATTGTGAAATTTTGCTTTTGGAAATGGGTGCCTGCCCAGAGAGTCTACTTGTCAGACCTCCTCTGTATCTATGCGGCACCAGCAGTACATGAGTGAAAGTCACAGCCTGAAATTGTGACTTGAGCATGCCTTCTCCATGGTTCCTAAGTGACTTGGAAACCAAGTGCTCAAGAAGGCAAAAGCATCCCCAGCTATAGGTCATTGAATACCATCTTGAAGTGGAATCTCTGCCTCTGAGGCTAGTAATATTTTACTTAGACTGTTACGTGAGTGGAAATAAACTGTGCCGATAAGCAGAAGATTTGAAATGTTCATTAAGTTATTTTGTGTTACCGTAACTGAGAGAGAATCCTTTTTCCATATTTTGGGTATTTCCTAGATTATAAGTTTTACTGGAGAGCAGAGCACATCTCATAACTCAGAATCTGGAAAGGCCAGCTATTTGCCTTTCTAGATTCTCTGGCATCTCTGTGTGCGTCAGTAACCCTCACTCTGCTAATGAGACTCATCCTGGATTTTGATGTGAGAGCCATGATATGAATTAGGGAATGTGGAGATTCCTTCTAAGACAGTAGTATTTGGGCAGCAACATTCAGATTCTTGGAAATTTTGTGAGCTACACAGCTCCCTCTTGCTGAATTAATTCTGGCTTAAAAACAGTCCAAATTTGTTATCATAGTTTACAAGTTAGAGCCATTGCGAGTAATCCATAAAAGGTGATTAAGGCAAGCTTAAAATAATGATCCACATAATACCAACTAGATCCGGCCAGTAGGACCAGGGTGGGTTTAAAGGTATTTTTGAGTATGTGAAGTTTACTTTTTTCATTTCATGTGATCGAAAATGTGACATCTGTTAGAATTGGAAAAATGCATCTGAACTTGTTAATTGGAAATCCAATTAGCTATCATTTGAAATGGTGTATCTACCAAGAGAATTAGCCCTCAATTCATCATTATGGGCTATATTATTTCCTAGCAGCTGAAATGAAAAACCACACTCTCATATTATTTTTGGAGTGTATTAACTAGAAACTGGCTCTACTTTCTCAGGAATATTTCTCTAAGACTTATTTCAGTATTCTGAGTAATTGTATGCTTAAATACCTTTTAAAATCAGTGATTCAGTAACCAGCATGGCACACTCTAAATATCATGTGAAATGGAATTGTAGTCTAGTAGATTTGTCAAAGACATCCCCTAGTTCATTTTTGATTGGAGAAAACATTCTCATAAGTGGCTATTAACACCATTAATGATGACATTCAGGAAAATGTCCCCTTTTTGGACTCGACTCCTTTCTCCTGTCTTCCCAAAATTTTAGTGGAAAGCAAGAGAGACATCTAAAATGAATACCATTGTGCTTTTTACAGGGACTTTAGAAGCTCCAATTTCCTCTCAAAACAGGTGGCTTTCATTATGCATCATTAAGAAACTGATTATTTCCGGGAATTTCAGTATATGGTTATTATCCTTTTTACTATTTGACCTTCCATAATTCTAAGCCTCTATAAGTAATGTACCACTTAAATGCCACAATGGATTTTACCACGAATTAATTAGTAATATCACAGAACAAAGCACGATGTTTAATTTTACCATAATATAAATATCCTAATTTGGTATAATAAAGGGTTATTTCCTAATAGTAAATATCTCAGAAGACTTATAAGAGAATACTATTAATATTTTTAAATATAGACCATATTAAAATGTAATGGGCTGGCTCATACTGTAAATTGCAAACCTTTTATCTGTCTTTAAAGAAAAATCTCAATTTTATGGAGCATTGTACTACATATCACAGTTAATTTCAATTAGCAGTTACAGTGAAAGCAGAAATTCTAGATGTCATCGGCAAAGAATTCAGAAGTCGAAGTTATACCTGACTTTCAAATACCGTTTCATTAAGTCACTTATCAAATTCATTATTTAACCACTTCCAACTCATGGTGGTTGTTGTGGCCTTTTCTCCCTTCTGTTTTCTCACCCAATCATTTGCAACAGGCAGAATCCAATCAGGAGAGAGAAAACAGTATTTTGAATGGGAAAGTTAGTTGTTTTTTTTTTTTTTTAATTAATTAATTTATTTTTTTAAGAATTGTTACTTATAACAGGGATTGGAGTCATAGGGGATTAGCTAGAAGTAGAGATTACTCTGAATAATACAGGAATACCAGGTATAGTATTACTTAATGTAATATGTAAGAACAGCTACCCCTAGATTTGGGATAGAAAGTCCAAGGAAGCAACCTCAGTCTCGGGTGCCTCTGGACCGAGATCCAGATCTTCTTAGGGAAGACATAGTCACTACCTACCAAATGACCGAAAAGTTGCTACAGTGTCACGCTGGAATGGTTTGCTGATAATTCACCCTGTATGGTTCTAAATGTGTCATCGAAGGCACTCCATTACAGAAATCGTCAGGGGGTGCTGCTGGCCACTTGTTTGCTGGAGAACATGCAGGAGCCAGAAATCAGGAGAGCTTCATAGGTCCCAAGAGCCTTTGAGGAAACAAATCAGCAGCAGGAAGCAAAATCCCCTTTCTCATTGAGTGTCTCTCTTTCATCTTCTGCTGACAAGCTTAAAATTGAGTTCATTGATAAAAGAAAAATATTTAAAGAGCCCAGATCCGGTTTTATAGAGTAAGATAAATGGGTGAATTTAAATCTGAGAGGCAATAAATGTATAACCAGCACAGCATTGTACTGAAAGGATATCATTCATTTAAATTTGTAGTTACCACGATGACCCTCAGCTTGGGGAGTCACATATTATAGAGGAATACTTGAAAATGAACTGGCATGTCTCCCAGCATGCTTATTGCTTTATTCCAGTGCTACCACAAAAAGAAAAACAAAGTGAAATGTGATCTCAGTGGCTTTAAGTTTTTGCAAGTGCAGATTGCAGGAATGAAAGTAAACTTATCATTTCAGTTGCATTGACTACATTGTAAATGGTTGTTAGAGTAGTGCTATATTTATTTTTTTTTTAATTTTTTTTCAACGTTTATTTATTTTTGGGACAGAGAGAGACAGACCATGAACGGGGGAGGGGCAGAGAGAGAGGGAGACACAGAATCGGAAACAGGCTCCAGGCTCTGAGCCATCAGCCCAGAGCCCGACGCGGGGCTCGAACTCACGGACCGCGAGATCGTGACCTGGCTGAAGTCCGACGCTTAACCGACTGAGCCACCCAGGCGCCCCTGTAGTGCTATATTTAAACTGATTGATAGAAGTCATTTTCTAATATAGTCGCCCAGGAGAAAGAACTTTCTTAGTCAAGGAGAGACTCAGAAGTATGTTTTTTTGTTTTTTTGTTTGTCTTGTTTTGTTTTTTTTGACATATCCTGATTGGCCGTATTATCTTGTTTGGCTAATAAACCGGATTCACAGTCAAGTTTGTCATAATTTCCATAGTTTTAAATAAAGATGAGGGCAAAATAGATTCGAGGGCATAGTCATGTACAATAGAAATTTTCATAAGAGTCATGTGTTCAAGGAGAGGACCTCTTCAGCGTAAAATTGTCATCTGATTTATTAGCGTTTATTATTCTCCATTAGGTCTAAGTTGTGTGTGTGTGTAAAGCATTTAAGTTTAATTAAAGTACAGACTTAGAGTAAGTGTAAATTAATTATAGGTAAAAAATCAATGCAGTTAGACAATGTTTCTTTTTCTTCTGACAGCTGCAAAATGGTAAAGTCCCCGAAACTAGCAGAAGATTCTTGAATTTTACCTGAATCAATCAAATAAATTTAAGGAAAATAGTTTTTCATGGATTTATTTTAATTCTCATTTAACCTTTTAATTATAATCTCAAACATTCTGGCCATTATCAAATATGTGAGTAATAAGGTTAAAAATTTATGCTCTTGGGGTGCCTGGGTGGCTCAGTTGGTTAAGTGTCTGACTTCAATCCAGGTCATGATCTTGTGAGTTTGAACTCCGTGTTGGGCTTTGTGCTGACAGCTTAGAGCTTGGAACCTTCAGATTTTGTGTCTCCCCCTATCTCTGCCTCTGTCCCGCTCATGTTTACTCACTCTCTCTCTCTCTATCTCTCTCTCAAAAATAAAATAAACATCAAAAATATATTTAAAAAATTATGCTATTATATAAATAACAATCCAGGAAAAACAACTATCTTTTATAGATCAAGATAGTATAGCATTGAATGAAAATATAAAGATCAAATAATTGGAAGTACAGTTCCATCTGTGGCAAGTAATTTTTCTTTTAAGGTAAATTTTTGTGTTAAGAGGAGAAATAAAATGTATAACCTCTGGACACATGGTAAACATGTAAGTTACATCCAGGAAATCCCTTTGTCTACAAGTTATTTATGAAATAATGTGAAAAAGGAAAATTGACATGTTAACTTTAATATTGCTGTGTTGTTTTCCATTTTAAAAAAGATTAAGGGCATAAGGATTGTATCTCATTTTAACATTGCTCATAACATTTAAGAGTGGACAGTGTGAAAGGTGTTTTGCGACTTTTCAAAATATCTTTTAGATGATAGCTAATATTTTGATTTAATTTTTCTATTTTTAATTTAATTTCTCTCTTTTAGCTTCTCCATGGGTTGATAACAGTAGAACTCCAAACAAGATTGATCTTTATGATGTACGCAGAAGACCATGGTAAGGATTTTTAGGTAGTCATGGAAAGATGACCTAGACAAAAGAAGGTTACACTTGTTGCATGTGAAAAAGTTGAATCTTTCCATTTTAAAATGAATGAATATTGTCTAATTGTTTTACAGAGCTCTGGTGTATTTTTTTTTCTCTTCTAATAAGTAAATACAGTGAAAGCTCAATGAAGATGAGTTCAAATGAGCAACAATAATGAAAAGTGTTTAAATGATTTCAAATGGACTAGTTTTAAGTTTTACATTCAATGTCGTCTCTAAATCTCTTTTAGCTGGTGGGGATTTTCTATTGAAAAGCACTCAGCTTACTTGGAGTAGAGCTCTAACGAAGTATCTAGATAGAGTAGAAGGTAGATTGCCTCTGGCAGTGAACTAATGAGAACTGGTCCCAAGGTAAAAGCTGCCCCTAGTTATGGTCACATAGCTTAGGTTTCATTTTCACAAAAGGAAGCCTTTTTTGTTCCTCACTAAAGCAACTCATTCTCCTAACGTGTATCTCAAAAAATACCCAATAACGCATAATTGCATTCCCTGGGAAACAACTATTAAACTTGTGCATTTTATTTCTATTTTTTAGAGGTGTTATTTAATGTGTGGACATATCTTTTTTTGTGAGTTCACATTTTATACAATATATTGCATTGTAATCTACTCTTTCATATCAATACCTATAAGTGCTTACACATAAGAGACATGCTTAACATTGTTAAAAATCCTCTATTATTGGTTATTTAGATTATTGCTAACTTCTTTCTAGCATTTAAACAAATTCCAAGATGCACAATGGTTGATTCAAAGAAATTCATTTAAGACTTTTAAAATGTCCTGTTAAACATCCCAGTAGCAATTTACATGAAGGCCTACCATTTGTAATAGTACCAGATATTATCATTAATCCATATAATATTCCTGTTAATATTTCTCCAGGTGTGGTGGCTGTGGATCTATGGGTTGTTGAAGGGAAGCCGAGACTATGACATCACATAGAGTGGGTTCAGCAACATGTTGTTTTGTGGGGAGACTTAGAAGCAAGGTGCCAACCTGAAAAGGCAGACAATATCCTGTTTTCTCATCTTCCCATGAGAAGCATGCCAGGACTGTTTAAAATGCTAGACATGAATTAGATTTGCCTTTCTTTGGAATATCCTGGCAGACCTGCTCCCTTTACCTTCTTGCAGAGAAACAGACTGGAGTACATGTTATAAACTGTTTCATGAACACATAGTCTTGAATATTGGATGTTCTCTGAAAACGAATTGGCAGGTTTTTCAGCAGATTTCTGAGAAGTTACATTTAGTCATGGGCATAGAGGCCTTAGAGGTAACTAAAAAGTTGAGTTCAGGTTCAGCTGTTCCTATTTGGTAAGTCAGGTCCCCTTCTCCCTCCTCATCATTCTGGGGCCAGACAGCATAATCTTTGGACATCATCTGCTTGCAGTTAAGTTAATTCCTCTGCAGTCACTGAACTCTTTGAATAGATCTCTCCTAGACTTGCTTTAATATGCAGACGTTGTGAATTTGTAGGGCTCAGGTTCATTGTGAGAATCAGCATTTTGAACTAGCTCTCCAGGTGATTCTTAGACACTGTAAAATTTGAGAGCCACCACTTGAAATTCTTGGTAATGGTATTATATGTTACTCTGTCTTGAATTACTTTGTATTTATTTTCTGTTGATAGTTGCTTCTTTTGTATTCCTAGAACACTTAGCTATTTCTGTGTTTATTTTTTGCATTGAAAATAAGATGTAACCTTATTCCTTAGAGTGAGTTTTCAAACTCATGGCCAACAAAATGGAATTTAGGAGGCATAGATAGAGGTTTTTCACATCCAAGAGTTTATTTATTTTGTTTCTGATATTAGAACGCATCACTTTATCTTTTGTTCTGTCTGTAAAACATACTTTAAATATTATGCTTCTGACATCTCTATTATGTTAAATATAGCTTTTATGAAGTCGACATTGTAGAATTGTGAAAGGAAGCACATTGTCTACTCAGATAGAATGGAAGTAGGGCCTTGCTTGGAAACCAGCACAACTAAGAAATCAGTAAATATCAAATCAAAGCATATTAATATTTAATATTTTTCAAGAGAAGAAAATATTCCTATGGTATTTGTTTCAGGTACATCCAAGGAGCTGCATCACCTAAAGACATGCTTATTCTGGTTGATGTGTGAGTAGTGAAACATTTTATATTTATATACTGAAAATATAGGGAGGATCTGTAGATAACAGTAGCATGTTGGTACTGAGAAATGGGTTGGGTCAAAAAAATGATGAAGAACAATTAGGATGACTTTTATATCCAGACAAAGAAGCCACATTAAGACAGTAACAAAATAAATATTCTCCTATTGAAAATAGGGAGCATCTATATTGGAATTGAAAATTATGGCATAGTCCTCAAGCCTGAGCTTTTTGAAAAATTATTCATTTTCTTCCAAGTTTTTGCGTTGTATCTTAAAAAGTTTTAAAGTATGTGGTTGCTAAAACTTAGCAGTTCCTGCTACACATACACACACACACACACACACACACACACACACACACACAAAATAGAACCATTTAGTTGACACTTAGTCATTAATAATTCAAATAACTTGTAGGGATTTGGACACAAAATAGATAAATATTAAATGTATTAAGCACCAATACTGTGACTTTTTCAAGGGGAATGCTGATATACAGGAAAGAATTCCAGGAGTGTTTATTTTTTATTTATTTTTTTTTTTAAATTTTTTTTTTCAACGTTTATTTATTTTTGGGACAGAGAGAGACACAGATGAATGGGGGAGGGGCAGAGAGAGGGAGACACAGAATCGGAAACAGGCTCCAGGCTCTGAGCCATCAGCCCAGAGCCCGACGTGGGGCTCGAACCCACGGACCGCGAGATCGTGACGTGGCTGAAGTCGGACGCTTAACCGACTGCGCCACCCAGGCGCCCCTCCAGGAGTGTTTATATTGATCATTTTATTTATTTTTTTCACTGCTTCAAGTTAAGGGCTTTGTGTGTGTAATCTTCTAATAAGATTTAAGATAAAATTGTGGAACGTTGAAAATTTTTATTGTTTTTAGATTTATTTATTTTGAAGTGGAGAGGGGGGAGCAGAGAAAGTGGGAGAGAGAGAACCCCAAGAGAATCCACACTGACAGCACGGAGCCTGTCACAGGGCTTGAACCCATGAACTGTGAAATTGTGGCTTGAGCGGAAACCAAGAGTTGGATGCTTAACCAACTGAGCCACTTAGGTGCCCCAAATATTTAGTTTTTAAGGGCAATGCCAAGAAATTAAAAACATGAGGTATAAAATGCTTTTTATCCTTGAGTAAAAGTTGTATCTTCTTATGTTCTTTGCCACACTGGAAAAAAAAGAATCCAAGGTTTTGTAGGCATCTAAATGCATATTACAAGCTAGTATCAACATTTTAAAACATTTTAAAAAATGATCTGAAGTAAACAAGTTAAAACCCTATCACCTATCCTGAGAAAGAGAAGGTGAAATGAATTTAGTAAATGTAACTAACATGTCAGTTCTCATTTCATTTCTTATGATATATTTAAATCAGAACTTATTTTAATTAAATTATTATGCAGTTTATATCATATGGTAATCCTGATATTCTTCCTAAGTATAAATCTAAATGCTAATTCAATATATTTTAATCTTATTGGATATATGATAATCTTCAGAAATAATTTTTCATATTAAAATCTTTAGAACCTACATGCATATCCCAAAATTAAAAATACATGTGAAGTTGAAATACCATTTTTAAGGACTATTTCAACAGACAGGTATGGAAGGTCTCCTGCATATAATGTGATAATATAGAGACAAATATGATGAAGGTGTCTCTCAAAGATACTTCAAGTGTATCAGTGAAACTAAACCCTATTCCCAAGTAACTAAAATAATTGTAGAAAGTAATAGATACAAAGTATGACACAGCACTAGAAGTCCATAGGAAAGAACACTTTGATTTAAAGTGTCAGGGAAGACTTCATTGTGGAGATAAAATTAGAATGTTTAGAGCTAAGATTTCATTAGGTAGGCATCGGAGAGGAGAGGAAAGAGAATGGAATTTCTAGTAAAACAATTGACATGAGCAAAGTGGCCTAGGTGAGAACATCTGGGGGAACTCTTTTGAGCCGATGGAAGAAAGAGAGAAAGATGGTGAAAGTTTTTGAATGCAGGGCTACGTGACTGTTGAGTAGTTACTAGTTAACTATGAGCTATTAACAGTATTAGGTAGAGGTATATTGCCAGAATTGCGTGGGGAGGAGAAGAGACTAAGCTGGATAGAGTGGCTGTTATCCAAGCTCAGGGGCTTCTGGTAAGAAGCACTTGAGGCTGAGTGGAGAGAAGATGGAGAGGAAGCCACTTCCATGGCAACTGTGAAGTGGAATGAAAAAGGAGGGTTGAAAGAGAGGAGGAAATTGGATGACTGAAATGCAGCCTGGTTGGTACCAAGAACATTAATAGGAAAAAAGTATGTCTGGGTGTAATTTGCCTTTTTGAACATAGAATCTGTAGTTTAATAAACAGCCGGAGGTCTAAAAGTGGGGAAAACCAGGGCTCTAGACATGTAGAAGTAAGAGTTAGTTGCCTAGAGATGAGTCTTACAATTAGATGAGATCACCTAGAATCATAGAATGTGTACTGACAAGAAAAATAAAAGATGAAACCCCTTCTAACTTGGATAACAGAGCTGGTAGTATGTTTTTCCTGAATAAGTAAATGTTCTATGAGTATCCCTTGTTTCCTAAAATTGTTCCTGGACGTACAATTTTTAGCATTGTAGTTAGAAACATATATGTTCTGATGCTGACGGGAAAGAAAGACAAAATTTTTTTATAATTTATTTCTACTCTATCAAAAAGGTGACTTTCATTAGTACGAATTTTTAAAGGCAAAATAATTTAAATATTATATAGGTGACCTAGAGTTAGTGCAAAAGTCTCCCTTCCTCGGAATGTCTGGTGTTGCTTAAATATGTGGTCA
Organism: Herpailurus yagouaroundi; assembly: GCF_014898765.1. Classification (NCBI taxonomy): domain Eukaryota; kingdom Metazoa; phylum Chordata; class Mammalia; order Carnivora; family Felidae; genus Herpailurus; species Herpailurus yagouaroundi. The sequence continues at coordinate 74,756,415 of NW_024412391.1, forward strand.
TTAACACGCACACACCCATTTCTTTATAGGAGTGGAAGTGTTAGTGGGTTGACACTTAAATTGATCCGCACATCTGTCTCCGAAATGTTGGAAACCCTCTCAGATGACGATTTCGTGAATGTAGCTTCAGTAAGTATAAGATGACTGCATTTTTGCTGAACTAATTCTGCAATTTCTATCTTCCCCTGGTTTTAAATACTTCATAGTGTTTTATCATTGATAGGCTGAGATATTTCTGATCTATATTTTAGCACCATCTTATGAGCTGTCCTATCTTGTTACTAATTCTCCTGTATTTTCATGCCAAAGTCAAATGTCTAAGTCTTTCCCCGTGAGTGAAGTAATTGAAGTAATATGAAGAAAAAAACACTACAGTTATTCTCGTTCACTCACAGGAGCTGAAACAGGTGACATGAAATGAACCCCTGTATCCACTGATATCAATGTAACTCTAATAAGTAGTAACTTGATAGTATAATTAGATGGCAATTTTCTATCCATTTTAATACTCATTTTTCACACTGGACACATCCATAATGTATTATGCTTTTTTTAATTGAAGTAAAATTAAGATACAATGTTATATTAGTTTCAGGTATACAACGTATTGATTAAACAGCAGTGCTCATCATGATAAGTATAATCACCATCTGTCACAATGTTATTCCAATATTGTTGCCTATATTCTCTATACTCTACTTTCAATCTCTGTGAACTATTTATTTTATAATTGGAAGTTTGTACCTTTCAATCCACTTTACTTTACCCATTGCCCCCAACCACCTCCCTTTTGGCAAGTCATGTTTGTTCTTTGTATTTAAGAACAAATAAATGGTTTTTGTCTGCTTGTTCATTTGTTTTGTTTTTTAGATTCTACATATAAGTGAAATCATACAGTATTTGTTCTTTCCCATTTGACATTTCTTTTAGTATGATACCTTCTAGGTCGTCACAAATGTCAAGACTTCATTATTTTTTTTATGACTGAGTCATATTCCATTGTGTGTGTATGTGTGTGTGTGTGTGTGTGTTAACTCACGTTTTCTTTATACATTTATCTTTTGGGTTATATTCATGTCTTGGCTATTTTAATACTGCAGTAAACATAGGGGTGCATGTATCTTTTTGAATTGTGTTTTGTTTTCTTTGGGTTACCTAGTAGTAGAATTACTGGATCATATAGTATTTCTATTTTTAATTTTTTTTTTTTTTTGAGGAACGTCCATGTTGTTTTCCACAGTGGCTGCATCAATTCATATTCCTACCAATAGTGTGTGAAGGTTTCTTTTTCTCCCCATCCTAACCACCCCTTGGAATTTCTTGTCTTTTTGATGCTAGCCATTTTGACAGGTCTAAGGCAATATCTTTTTGTGGGTTTGATATGCATTCCCTGATGATTAGTAGTGTTGAGCAACTTTTCATATGTCTATTGGCCATTTCTATGTCTTTGGAAAAATATATTCAGGTCCTCTCCCCATTATTTAATTGGGTTATTTAAGTATTTTGTGGGGTTTTTTTTTTGGGGGGGGGAGTTTTGAGTTGCACAAGTTCTGTATTTTGGATATTAACTCCTTATTGGATATGTCATTTGCAAATATATTCTCCCATTCAATAGGTTGTTTTTTTCGTTTTGTTGATGGTTTCCTTTGTTGTGCAAAAGCTTTGTACTTTAATATAGTTCCAACAGTTTATTTTTGCTTTCCTTTGCCTGAGGAGATCTATCTAGAAAAATGTTGCTAAAGCCAATATCAAAGAGATTACTCCTATATTTTTTTCTAGGAGTTGTGTTATTTCAGATCTCACTTTAAGGTTTTTAATCCACTTTGAGTTTCTTTTTGTGTATGGTTAAGAAAGTGGCCCAGTTTCATTCTTTTGCTCACAGCTGTCCAGTTTTTCCAGCACCATTTGTTTAAGACTCTTTTTCCCCTTGTATATTCTTGCCTCTATTGTCGTTGATTAATTTCCCATATAAGTGTGGGTTTATTTTTGGGTTCTCTGTTTTGTTCCTTTGATCTGTGTGTCTGTTTTTGTGACAGTACCATACTGTTGTGATTACTGCAGCGTTTAGTCCATCTTGAAATCTTGGACTGTGGCATTCCTAGCTTTCTTGCTCAAGATTGCTCTGGCTATTTGGGGTCTTTTGTGGTTCCATACAAACTTTAGTGTTATTTTGTTCCAGTTTGGTGGAAAATGTCACTGGTAATATGTTATATAATAATGTATTAACAATTATGTGTGTTACATTTTCAAAGTATTATTTATTAACATGAAAACCAATGTGCTTTTTTAAAAGTGTCACTTCCCAAGAACCATATTAGAGCTTCCTACTCATAGCTAGTAGAGAGTGTTGAACTCTGAAGCAAATAAAATAGGACAAAAGGAATGTTACCACATCTCATTTTAATTAATAGAATTTAGGCAAGAAATTTCATGACTTTACTGGTGGATAGAATTTCACATTTGAAGTGGGTATATTCATAGAGACGGAACTGAGGGATTTGTGGTCAGATCATTTTGTATTGAACACAGAAGAACAGATCTGTCTCTGAAACTCCTTGGGAGGGAGAAGTTAAAGCAGCTCCTTTCACTGGATGGGCATCCCTGGGATGGGGGGGGGGGGCGGGGGGGAAGTAGTCAGGGAAGCAGGTGTAATCCCCTTGTTAACCAGAGCTCCAGGTAATTGGAGATATTTCATAGATTATATATTCCCACTAGGCAAGAACTCTGAAAACCTCTTTTTGAGACTGCTTTTCATCTGGGTCACACGTGTGTCTCCGGTGCAGTAAGGTACAACCTGGTCTTTTAGTTGCCCAGGGCTGCCGTAACTGAATACCACACCCTGGGGAGCTCACATGTATTTTCTCATGATTCTGTAGGCTGGAACTCCAAGTTCAAGGTGCTGGCAGGGTCAGTGTCTCCTGATGCGTCCTTCCTTGGCTGCCAGATGGCTGCTGTATTGCTGTTTATATAGATAGTCATCCCTGTAGATGTAGCCCCGGGTGTGTCCTCTTATTATTACATGGACAGCAGTCATAGTAGATTATGTCCTCATCCTAAGTCCCCTGCTTCCACACAGCCCACACTCCAGTGGGGAGAAACAAAGGGATGTGGTGGATTTCGGACAACGGCAAGTTCCCTGAAAGTGGGTGATGGGACCCCAAGCAGAGCGGGTGCTGCTTCTGTTGGGGCAGAAAGAACTGGGCTCTGCGAGGAGGCGAGCTTCGGGCTGAGGCCCGAGGAGGAGGCTCTCTGAAGCACTCTAAGGGAAGACCATTCTGGCCAGAGGGAACAGCCAGTGCAGAGGGCCTGAAGAGGGGAGCCCAGCTGTGCATCTGAGGGGCAGGAAGGAGCTGGTGGGATTGGAGCACGTGAGCCTGGGAGAGGCTGGAAGGTGAGGTGGGGGAGATAGGCCTGGACCCCCAGTGCCTGGAAGGGCCACAGAACAAGTTTGCGTTCTAGCACAAGCAAGGTGGATGCTACAGCCTTTGAAGGGTTTTCTTGACTCTAGTTATGACTGGTGTACAGCCAGTTACTAGTGGAGTCTTTGTTGCCACACGACTGGTGAGTGACTTAATTCTGCAATCCCATTCTGCGGATCTGCTTCTTAAAACCACTGCTAGTATCAGTTGAGATTGGGTTTCCCCACAAAGAGTCTCTGAGACAAGGATTCAACGACAAATGGTTTATTTTAGAAAATGACTCTAGGAAATGCTTAGAGAAATGTGAAAAGCCAAAGAGAAAGAGAGAGAGAGAGAGAGAGAGAGAGAGAGAACTAACAAATGATGGATTATCAAACATTACCACTCTGAGTGATACAGTTTAATCCTCTGTACAATTCTGAGAATTAGCACAGATTACATGAATCAGAGTTACCCTTCTATGGGGAAAATGTGCTGGAGTATTTATAGTTAACAATTGCTCACGAGGAACGTTAATACCCTGATGTTCCCAGGCCAACATGTACGCAGGCAGAGGGCTTGTAGAAATCTCAGCCAGTTAAATTTGGGTTGGCACGCATGGAAATATGGATGGGACACCAACAGCATCTGCCTTAGTTAGAAACTAAACAATGCTATTATTAAATATGCTTTAAAAGGATTTCTGATTAAACAGAAGAAATGGCTTTGAATGAATTTTTTTGGTGTTCAACATTTAGCTAGCAAGTAATGATTCTTTTTAAAAATTATTTTCATGTTTATTTAGAGACAGAGCATGAGCAGGGGAGGGGCAGAGAGAGAGGGAGACACAGAATCTGAAGCAGGCTCCAAGCTGTCAACACAGAGCCCGATGCAGGTCTCAAACCCATGAACCGCGAGATCATGACCTGAGCCTAAGTCGGATGCTTAACCAACTGAGCTACCCAGGCGGCCCTGAATTTTTCTTAATAAAATCACTTAGGTGGGATTGACATTGGGGTTCTTCATGCCTGACAAGTCTTAAAGATCATTGCTTTTCTTTTTTTTTTTTTTAATTTTTCTTTTTTAACGTTTATTTATTTTTGAGACAGAGAGAGACAGAGCATGAACGGGGGAGGGTCAGAGAGAGGGAGACACGGAATCTGAAACAGGCTCCAGGCTCTGAGCGGTCAGCCCAGAGCCCGACGCGGGGCTCGAACTCACGGAGTGTGAGATCGTGACCTGAGCCGAAGTCGGCCGCTTAACCGACTGAGCCACCCAAGCACCCCTGATCATTGCTTTTCTTAATAATATTATGGCTCTTAAACATGTATTGCTGTAAAGAACATTGTTAACTACTTAAAAACATAATTGTAAGATATTTCCCTGTGGCTTCTGTGAGCCTGGTCAGCAGACTTTATTGGTTCATTGACAGTTCTTGGTAAATCCTTACTTGTGTATCCTCACTTGATGTACCTTGAATTGTGTAAGCTAAATGCCTATTGGCAAATGGAATATGTTGCTTGTGGAAAGAACTGGGAGTGTGTTTGATCTGGAAATAATGTATCTCAATATGTCAAGTTAAAAATGATGAAAATACTCAGTTACATATTCACAAATAGGGAAGAGGAAGGACATTGGGAAATGCTCAACCCGTGCAAACTGTGAGGCAAATAATGCAGGAAGATATTTGAAAGATGAAACCATCATGATTTCCCACTCTACTTCCAGGGAAAATTATTACTAGTCTCAGCTGCTGTATATTGGCTTGTTTAGTGTAGATTAGTTAGTTAAATTTACTTTCCTTCTTTGTGGCCCTGATTTGCCATAGAGATATTTTTGTCAACTCTGAATTTTTTTTACTAACTATATAATTTTGCTTAATTTTATTATTTCAGAAAAATCATGAGTACATTTTCATGATTGAAAAGTCACTGAATGTTTTTAAGTGAGCTTATTATTCCCACCATAGATGTGCCCTTCAGAAAATCAGTATGAACAAGATCTAAGGTAGATATGTGTTCATTGTTGATCTTATTTATGTATTAACCTTCAAGTAATCACAAGTCATGAGGTGGTTTTTTAAACACTGCTTATGTGGCAGGAACTGTTCTATGTGTTTTCCATAACTCATTCAGTCTTCACAACTGCCTTGTGAGGTCGATACTGTTACCATCCTTAAGTTTATAGATAAAGAATCAGAGTTCTAGTAACTTTTCTAAGGGAGAAGGCAGGATTGGAGCACAGCCATCTTCACTTATGAGTCTTGAGGAGAATATAAAATATATTTACTAATTTTTTGTGAAATCTGACATATTTATTTTATTTTTTAATATAATGTATTGTCGAAGTGGCTAATACACAGTGTGTAAAGTGTGCTCTTGGTTTTTGGGGTAGATTCTTGTGGTTCTTCGCTTGCATACCACACCCAGTGCTCATCCCAACAGGTGCCCTCCTCAATGCCCATCACCCATTTTGCCCTCTCCCTCACCCCCCCTTCCAAAATCTATAAAGGACTTAGCAAACTCAACACCTGAAATCTGATATACTTAAATAAAACTCCAAAATATTGGAATTGTTAGAAATTCTAAGATAGAAATATTATTAGATTGTAAAAGCAAAGAGAAAACCCTTTTAAATCTGAATGTATTTTTAAAGAAGACTGTTATTTATGTTTTGGTGGAGAAGTTCTTTCAGTAAAGTTTTCCGTATTTTGGCTTGAAAAAGCACATATGAATTAGATTAACCTTATAATTGCAAATGAATACTTAAACACTATGTCTGGGTTATACATTCGGCCTAGGTAGTATTATTTTTTATATATTTATTTACCTTCTTTATCATGTGTCTTGCTCCTATGCTCTTATTCATGTTTATATAATACTTAACATCAACCACATTAACTTCATAATTTCAAAAATTCATCAGTTTTATTGGTTAGCGTGCTATATTGGGGCTATAAAATGCCTGAAATGGATACATTTATTTTTTTTTAATTTTTTTTTAACATTTATTTATTTTTGAGACAGAGAGAGACAGAGCATGAATGGGGGAGGGTCAGAGAGAGAGGGAGACACAGAATCTGATACAGGCTCCAGGCTCTGAGCGGTCAGCACAGAGCCCGACGCGGGGCTCGAACTCATGGACCGCGAGATCATGACCTGGGCCGAAGTTGGACGCTTAACCAACTGAGCCACCCAGGCGCCCCTGAAATGGATACATTTAAAGATAATTGATTATGATGCAACATTTTGGTAAGAGAAAAGCAAAGTTATGTTTTGTCCTTAACCAGGCCTTTCTCATTAAATAAAAAATTAATAATTTAATGATATGGCAATTCTAAGGAGAAAGCTCTTCAACATCTAATATGCCGGTGTGTGTGTATGTGTGTGTGTTCACATGTGCATATACAGGTGTGCATGTATTTTCTTTCTTTTTTCTCTGAAACTGAATGTCTAGGAAAGAAACAATGTCACTTTTAGTGTTATAACTTCAGGGAGGCATTATAATAAGGTGCTGAGAAAACCTGGTAGTGATTGTGCAGTAAATTTTGACAATAATTTTTCCACAACCCTCACGCAGTTTTCTTCATCCTCATACCAAAGATCACGTGAGTCATCCAGAGTGTTAGGATGCAATCGATAGGAACACTTGACAAAATTACTTAGACCCACCGTACAGAAAAACAGCCTCTCATTTTTAGGTTTATATTTCTAAGTCTCTTATTATTTTGTAAAGAACAGTAATTGTTATGCTCAAGTCATGTAATGCACGTGTAAGATGTCAGAACTACATACCAAATGTCATGTCCTAGGGAGTTCTTTGTTATCTCCAGGGCGATTCTGTTGTCTCCAGGGCATTGTTGGTTGCAGAAAGGAAGCCTGCTGTTGGGCAAAGCTTATGCAAGCATCACACGACTGTTTTCCTACTAATCTGGTTACATGCTTTGATGGAAGAAAGTGGTAGATGATAGGAGCAACAATTCAATCACAGCATGTTCTGATTTACAGACATCATTTCAACTGTTGACACAATGAGTGGAGTTTGTTTATGAAACTGAGGGAGTTTGACATTTCAAGAGTAAAATACTGCAAGCCAGTGGAAGATGACAAGGAAATGTGTGCTGATTATGAACAGTGTGTGGAAAGTTAACAACGGAAGAAAATGGCCATGCGTTTCAATAAGATCACATCTTGTTGCTTAAGAATTAGATGCAAATGTTCTGGTGACATTAAGCATTTTTCAGTCCCTTTTTTTCTTGGAAGTTTTTCTAATATGTGATCATTATAAAGTGCAGTCTTTGGGGGGGCCTGTGTGGCTCAGTAGATTAAGCGTCTGACTTCAGCTCAGGTTCGTGAGTTCAAGCCCTGTGTCAGGCTCTGTGCTGACAATTGAGAGCCTGGAGTTTGCTTTGGATTCTGTGTCTGCCTCTCTCTCTCTGCCCCTTGTCCATTCATGCTCTGTCACTCTCTCTTTCAAAAATAATTAAATATTTAAAAAAAAATTAAAAAGCGTAGCCTTTAATACTCATGAGAAAGAAATAATCAAAATACGCTTCCTTATAGTATCGCTCATATTAGTTGAAGTAAGCTCTGCGCTTTGTCTGGATAGTAGGCACTAAACAGCGATTCTGGAAATGACAGTGTCTAAATGCAAGTGCAGAATGAGGACTAAGGAGCCACAGTCATCATAGCAGGAGGCTGGACAGGGATGATCACAGCGTCATGCTGGTGGCATTAGTAAGACTCTCTGGTTAAGTGATCTGCTTCCCACTCTCCACAGACGACTCTACCTCTTAGATGGCGCTGGTAGAATTGTATAGAAACGATGTACCACCTTTGAGGCTGACTCATTAGCTTGCAAACAGGATAAAATTTCAGGTACTTCCCAGTTTTTGACTTGACAGTCTAACACCAACTAATGTCACACTGGAGGTTTGTTTAAATACGAGATTGCACTGTATCTTCAAGAAAGACATGGCTTGGATTGTTCCTTTTCTCCTGTGTTTTAAATTTGAGTTTTCCTTCTAAAATATGCCTTGTGTGTTCCTAGATAAGGGCATGGTTTTCGTAGTTTAGAACTTTGCTACTCTGCCTGTAATAATGAGCCCATTCGTAAGTTGTTGCACTACTTAAATTTAAAAGTGAGTTTTTTCATCCTTACAAAACAGAACCTCTTTTTGCCAGAGCACAAATAAAGTGACAGATAATTGGTGTGCCAGTGCATTTTTGTGAGCCATGAAGTCTAGGACAGAAATTTCATTTCATGTCTTATAAAATAGTCATCATCTAGATTTCAAGACATTTTTATGTCGATCCAGCTCTCTTTTATGTCAGTGACCAAGAATTCTGTAGCTTTATATCCTTGCCACGTAAGGAGGGGCCCATGACTGAAAAGCAGAGCAGCCCCTGACAGCTGGTTAGAAATGCGGACTCTCAGGCACCACACTTCAGGGTCAGAATCTTCATTTAGCAAAGCCTGTCCGGTGAGTCCTAGGCCATGAGGAAATCAGGAAGTCAAGGTACTGGAGGGAGGTACATTTAGCAAAGTCCAACAGGCATCTATCTGGAGCTTGTTGTAACTTACAATGCTTATTGCTGATTTAGATTTTAAGATCTTGGTTAATTCACAGCATTATTAGTAGTATGGATGTTTATGAATATTTTTATACTGTAGCCATTTGCTTTATGGAGGGGAGTATTAAGACAGGATGAGTAGAGTTAGATTTATTAAAAGAACCCTAGTTCTCTCTTTTTATATGCTTTTTTTTTTTAAGGTAAAGATGGGTGCTTTATAAACTTAACTCTATTTAAAAGATACATAAACAAATTATGGAAGACTCTATTTGAGAAGACTATCAAATAAAGGACAAATTTAGAGTTTATAATAACAGGGTACATAATCAAGGTTATTTAGTTTAAAAAAAAAAAGATTGCCAGAGGATAAATTAATTGCTTTGCATGTATAAGGAAAGTTTATAAGAAGGTGTTGACAAGCATTATAAATATTTTTTCCATTAATTACATGGTGCACTAAAGGCAGTTTTTGGTACTTAGAAATTAGTTTCATTTGCAGTTTTAGAAATGACAATATGATACTTAAGGTGAGGCTGAAGGAGAACTTTTCTTTTGAACTAATTTATTGTTTTTAATAATATAAAAGTTACAACTTATTTTCTGGGACTTGAAAGACTAGGAAAAGAGTCCATGTGCCATAGGCATGTCAGGACTTGGTAAGATTATTCAGAATCCAAGTATTCATTTAATCATGACAATAGGTCAAGAGAGTGACTGAGCTGACCTGAGCTGTAACTTTAGCCAAATTGCTCACAGTTATTTAAGCTCTCATATTTGTTCCTAATTACTTAGTAGGCATAAATTCAGCAGAAATCAAAATATAAATTGATATTACATTACAGTACTGACTTGTAGAATGCATCGACTTGTAGAATGCTATTCTGCGAATAGCAGAATCCCCTTTCAGCACATTGCTAAGGTTCTAGAAAACATTTTGAGAATCTTGATGTCTATGGTAGAACTTGAAAACATGAACTAGACATGAAAGTCTTTTTGTCGTTTGTTCCATTGAAAAGGACTTGGGCATAAAGTGACTGTTTGCATGTTAAATTCTCTTATAAATATCAAATATTAGCATTTGCCTTTTTCCATAATTAATTTCTCTTTCTAACATTTTGTCCAATGATTATACACTTTGAAAATGTAGTATTCCAAAATTTTTTTCATTCCTCATGTTCTCTCTCCTTTTTAACCTGATGCTCTGTTGATAGGTATCTTCTTTATTTAATTTTTTTCATTAGTTTATACCCTAATCATGCTCAAGTTTTTCAAATATTTGTTATATTGAAATATATTTTAAAATATATGTATATTTATATGTTTGATTTCAGTGGAACAGAGTTAGGTTGGATATAATTTCTTCAAGTCATGCTGGTAACTATTTGTTGGTTCCAAGTGCTGTTTCCTGTTTAAAAGAACTTGGTGGTGATGTTACTAACCTTACTTTAAAAAAATAGATCTCTTCTTTCTGTTAAGTGCATATCTTATTGGTATGCACAGATTAGAAATTGCTTCTGATTTACCCTGAGTCTTCATGCTTCTGAGTCTAGATAGATGCGTGCTTCTTTTCATTCAAGTGCTTCCATAATAGAGTGGACCTCCTTGACTACCAAATCTCCAATGTCATTCCAGTTTTGGTTATGCTATCTCTTTAATCATTGTCAGTCACTTGACTTCACTTTCTTTTTCTTCGTAGTAATTTTTCTCCACCTGATACTTTATATATATATGTTTGTTGTTTATTTTCTATACCCCTGCACTCCCACCTCCCCACCAATGGATGTTTTTTTTTTTTTTTTTTTTTTGACTATAGAGACACTGTCTGTTTTACTGAAATGTTACTGTATATAGAAAAATGCAGAGGCGCCTGGGTGGCTCAGTTGGTTGAGTGTCCGATTTCAGCTCAGGTCATGAGCTCACAGCTCGTGAGTTCAAGCCCCATGTCGGCCTCTGTGCTGACAGCTTGGAGCCTGGAGCCTGCTTCGGATTCTGTGTCTCCTTCTCTCTCTGCCCTTAACCCACTCGCATTCTGTCTCTGTCTCTCTCAAAAATAAGCATTAAAAATTTTTTTTTGAAAAAGAAAAAAATGCAAGGCGCATAGTGGTGCTTTTTCAATTGAGTCTATTTCTTGGTTAGTCATAACAGTGGAGGGGGGAGTCTTACATAGTTGTCAGAATTTTATAATAAATTTCAATCACTGATTAAATATGTTTGTGTTCTTAAATGATTAGAGTCATCCTTACTTATTTTATCTGACTCTAGCATCTCTTCTCCGTAAATACTTTAGATATGTATATCATTCTCTGAGTTTTTCAGGCAAATCCAGCCAAACTCACAATTGATCTTTTTTTCAACTGGGAAAGATGTTCCAAGTAATCAGCTTCAGGTACCATACAAACATTTAGCATATTGGTCAACTCTGCATCATAATATTGGTAAAGAGGAAAAAAATCAGAGTAGATATGATCATTTTGTCATTTCATTAAAGTTTCATCCTTGGGAGCTGGCTTTCAAATTTCCACAGGGCTATGAAAAAAACTTGTGATAGAAATACTACTGATATGCTTGTTACATCTTAAGACTGATAATGAGAAAGTTGCCCATATTTCTAGCTGGACAAGTGCTGTGGAATCAGGATTGCACAGTGGTTGACAAAATGATGGTTGAGAAAGAAAACATTAATATCAAGTAGAGATGAGCCAGGGAGCTAAATACAAATACTCTCAATTTTTTGAAACTCCAAATGCATATAACTAGAGCTGTTTAAGAGTTTTCTATATGATAATATGAATAGAATATATTAAAAATGATACTGGGGCTTATTCAGAAATTCACTCAACATTTCAACAAAAAGTCAACAGACTGAATTTTCAGCACATCGTGATTCATGTTAATTGAAATATTTGTTTAAAAGTAAAAATGCTTATCAAAAGTTTAGATGGCCCATGTTTTATAATTATAGGCAAACATAAATTTTGTGTCAATAATGTTGTCAGTATCTTCACTATTTTATTGATGTGACTTTCTTTTGACATTTACAGAATTCATTACTCCTTTTATTAATTCTTTTAATAGTTAAAACGATCTTATCTAAATGATAAGATTTTAGAAATTGTGGGCCTTTCCAGTTGATGTGCTAAAGCTCCCCCCTCCAAAAAGAAGCAATTTATAGCTCCAAGGAGATAATTGAAACAGCTGTCTGTGGACATTGATACTTTCTAGAGGCAGGACTTGGGTTAGACCTGACTTTCTTAAGTTGGATTGAAAAGTAGAACTTTTTTTAATCAATTTTTTTTATCCAATAGGCCAAGGAAACCATAAACCAGCAGCCAGTGTTGGGCAACAACCATGTCATTTTGAGGACTAGAGTGTTCAAGTCCCATAGTGCTATTAACAAAGATATTTATAGCATCTCTAACTTGCAGGGGTGACCACCCCTTCTGGTTTTCCCTGGACAGGGATTAATAATAGAAATTAGAATCCTATTCACGATGTTTGCAAAAATCATGAATTACCTAGAAATACTTTTAATAATATATGTTGGATCTGCATTGTAGAAAAGAGAAAAGAATATGAGGTATAAGTAGAAGAGTTGAAATGAATATACAGAAATGAATGTGGAATAATAACTTCTTGAAATGAAAAGGTGACTCATGTGAAGATGTCAGTTTGTCCAGAATTTATTGGTAAATGCACTTTTAATTGTATTTAAAAAAAAAAAAAGGTTCCAAAGTTCAACCGGAAGTGTGGGAAAAGTAGCATGACAGGATATGGCAGCTTACTTTTGTTGGTATCAGTTGGAAATGATGAGACACCATAGAGAAAAGTGTGTCAGATTGTTTGGGTTTGAAGTAGGGCTCTGACTCTTGGTTGCTGTGTGATTTGGGGCACTTTGCTTAACACTGTCAGACTCATTTCGTCAATTGTATAATGGAAACTATTAAAAGTAAAACCAATGTTCACTTTGGCAGCACATATATTAAAATTGGAACAATAAAGAGAAGACTAGCATGGCCCCTGCACAAACATGACGCGTAAATTCGTGAAGCATTGCGTATTTTTAAATCTTAAAAACTAAAACTAAAACCGTAAGCTTGGTGAAGATTAAATGAATCAATGCATGTAAAGTGTTTAGCCTGGCACTGTTGTGATTCTCAATATATGTTAGCTGATATTTTTATTATTAGTAGTAGTAGTAGTAAGAAGTCAGTGAAATAATAGAAATAGTAAAGGAATAAAAAATTTTCTAGAAATATATTCTAAATCTTTGTTTATTATAAATAAAAATAAGACAACTCACAAGATTATATGAAAATTAATATATGAGAAAAAGTTTTACATCATTAGCCATCAAGTAATTAAAAGATTGAAATAATCTTTGTACTTAGGATTTAGCAAATAAAAATGTTACGTGTTCATGAAAGTGGAGTGAGACTGTTACAAATATATTATAAATTGGCACACAATTTCTGGAAGTTAATTTGGCAATAGCTAAAAAACTTGAAAAATCATTCTTAACTGATTATGTACATATGTGTATGGATAAATGTTACCAGCTGTTTCTCTGAGTTTTACGATAACCATTTTGTTGCCTTATAATATTTCCCATTTTTAAATTTCCTGTAAAAATAAGAAAATAAAAATATTTATAATAGGAATAAAACTTAACCAAGATTTTAAAGATCACATCCTCTGTTCACTTTGCTTTTATTTTCCTGCATTGCCATCTGGTGTCCAAAGTGTGGATAGCTTCTCATATCATAATTGTAAAGACACACAAAATTATAGTTTATTTAATTTAGATAATTTGTCGAAATAAATAATCCTGCATAATATAATTTGTTACATAAATTATTTATTATACTTAGATTATGTAAATAAGTTCACTTGTATTTTGTAATTTCAAGAATTACCCATATTCCAAAGCAGGCAGGTCTGGATTTGAGGTGGGTGTTTTTTGTTGTTGTTGTTTACCTATTTATTTATTTTGAGAGAGAGAATGAGAGAATGAGCACAAGTGGGGTGAGGGCAGAGAGAGAGAGAGAGAGAGAGAGAGAGAGAGAGAGAGAGAGAATCCCAAGCAGGCTCCATGGTCATTGTGGAGCCTGATGCAGGGCTTGAACCCATGACTGTGAGGTCATAACCTGAGCCGAAACCAGGACTTAGACGCTTACCCTACTAAGCCACCAAGGCACCCCTAATTTTTACTATTTCTAGAGGAAAACTACTTGAGCCTGCTAACCATTTCAAAGGTAGACCTGGTGCCCTGTGAAGATGTGTTAGAACACCCCATGAGGGTGCCATTTGTAGACAAATTTGCTTTCCAAGGACTTGATGCTACTTCGACTTATGGTGTGTATCAAGGCAGTGCCAACATTTCATCATCTTTATCCAAGGTGAATTCAATGAGCAGAGTTCTGTCTCTCCGAAGTACTTTGTGAAATGATTTCTTACTTAGCAGAGTACATGAGAACAAAAATACTGTCTTTATAAAACCAGGAGTTTAAATTCATTTGAGAGGTTAGTGATTTATTTTGGCTCTGAAAGTATGTTTTAATTTGATGGGTGTATTTGACTGTGATATTTATCAGGAAGGTTCTTTGGAAGCATTGAAATTTATTGTTGATGGTTATCTCAGAGGCTGTTTCAGACATTAAGTTAGTGTTTGAAGGATACCTGTATCGTCCTATTAGTGAACTTTATTTAAAACCCACTAAAGCTGATATTGTTCATCATCAATCTAGGGTCTGTTCTGATTTGAGAATTGAGCATACTAATGTTTATAGTAAAATTATTTTTTTAAAAGATAGAGTTGCACTTGACTTAACATCTACTTTGTGTCAGGCTCTATGATAGGTGTTTTACGTACATCTTCATTTGGGTATTTGAATAGTGTCTATTTGGACAGAATACTTATATTTAGGAATATACAAGTTTAAGAACATATTGTAGAGCTAAAATATAATTTCTACATTTAGAAATCTATAACTTGGATTTTTTTAATATTTATTTTTGAGAGAGCATGCAAGCGGGGGAGGGGCAGAATGAGGGAGGCAGAGGACCCAAAGTTGGCTCCGCGCTGACAGCAGAAAGTCTGATGTGGGGCTCGAACTCACAGACCACGAGATCATGACCTGAGCTGAAGTTGGCCACTTAACTGACTGAGCCACCCAGGCACTCCTAGAACTGATTTTGGTCAACATTTCACACTGTCTTCTAATGGAACTCCATTCATATACTCATTAGATATTTATAGCATACTATTATATGCCAAGTGCTAAGGTTGCAATGGTGGGATTGCTGTTTTCTTTGTGTGGACTTCTCATCCAAAGGAGACATCTATCAGGCTATCATACAAAGAAATAGGAAATTTTAACTGTGTTGTATTCTGTAAAGAAGAGATCCATCTAGGCCTAGGAGAGGTTACAGTGGGATGGTTGGATCTAGTCAGGGAAGGTCAGGAAAGCCCTTTGTAAAGAACAACTGTTGAGGTAAGGACAACAACCAAGTGAGGAAGAGAAGAGAAGTGTTGCAGGTAGGCAGAGGAACAGGTGATAGGGAAGGAGGAGAGGAATGTTCATTTGCTGGAGCAGGGATACAAAGTCCCACTTGATTTATACCCCACATGCTCACTCTGACCCACACTTCTTTCTCTCTCCGCATGCTAGCAGCGGTTTTCTCAGCAGTTCTAATAAGGGATCTACTCAGCTGAATTTTCTGGGATCAGGAAAGGAATCAGTTTGTTAGTTTGGATTTCTGACTCTGTAGGATTAGTTAAATATACATTTTTTTTTAAAAGCATTTTCTTAGTAGATGACAAAAACTGGCCTCCTAAAATCAATTTTTGTTCACAGCATACAATTTCGAAGCTTTGTAATACTATATTAGTGAACTTTGCCCTAAGGTTTTTAATATATGTATGATTCATGTATTAAATATGTGGTTTATAAATTGACGTCTGGTCACATGTTACCAAAGACTGCAGTTTCAGCTTGTGAAAATAAACCTGTTCTTTTTGTCTACTCCAAAAGCGGACGAGTGTAAGGTGTCTCTGAAATATACACTTGCCTAATTTAGAACTTTTAAACTTTATCATCCCTTTCCTAGGAGGGTAAGATTCGCTCTGGGGACTTACACTTTGTAAGCTATTCATTTCTCTGCATTATTTATGAATTTTATTATGAGTATAGTCAGAGAATTTCTGTTACACACCACTGAATTTGTATTTAATGAATTGAATTTACATTTAATCAGTGTGTTAAAGTGACTTAACGAGATGCTTCATTCTTATGTGTTAAAAGCAGTTCAAGGCCAACCAAAAGACTCAGGGCAATACATTATTTAGTGTTCATTTTCTGCATAACTTCTAATTTTATCATGATTCATCATTTAAATCAGTTAATAACATCTCCTATAACCATTTCTAATAATTCTCTAAAGTCATATATTTTACTGTTGATGTACTAGCAAACTTTTTTTTAAACGTTCTAACATGGGAATTCTCACATTCTTTTGTTTTCAAAATAGAATGTGTAAGATAAGATTGTGTCAAGTTATCAAAGAATGGAATGAAAGAGGCAGTGGAATTTAGATTTGAAGATACTAAGTTTTCAACATTTGATTTTATGGAAAAAGCAAAAAATATGTATTGGAGCTTTTTCTTCATATATATGATGTACCTGAAAGTAGTGTTCAAATAAAAATGAGAAAGAACTCAATTATCTGTGCAGGCCATTTTCCTTCTTGTTTTATCTGTACTCTCCAAACCTTCCATCTCCTCCCTTTATCTTTTTTTTTTTTTTTATGTTCATTTATTTTTGAGAGAGGGGGGAGAGAGAGAGAGGGAGACAGAGAGAGACAGAGAGAGAGAGCGAGTATCAACCGGTGAGGGGGGGGGGGGGTACTGAGGGAGAGGGAGACACAGAATCCGAAGCAGGCTCCAGGCTCAAAGCTGTCAACGCAGAGTCCAACTTGGGGCTGGAACTCAAGAAACATAAGATCGTGACCTAAGCTGAAGTCTGACATTTAACCAACTGAGCCACCCAGGTGCCCCCTCCCTTACTTTACATTGATTGCTTTGCTGTTCAGATGTTGACTGTCACCTTTTCAACCCCTAATCTATGCCTACACCCAGCATCGGTACTCAGCCCGTGCTCTTTACCTGGAACATTGAAGTCGATGCACATTCAAGGGTCATGCCTCCACACATAGGCTGTAAGTGTCCTTCCTACCTTCACAAGAACTTTGTATTTCGCTCTCTACTATCCTGCATCTTTTCTTCCTTTGCTCTTCGATATGAACCACTCTTGCTCTAGTGACCCTCCACTTGAGGGAAGCCTTTCCTTGACCTCAGGCTTACCCTTAGAGGTACCCCAATCTTTTTCTTCTTTCTTCCCAGCCGAAGTGCTTTGAAGATGTGGAAGACGTGCCTCTGCATGTTCTACCACTTCCCATTGTGCTTCAGTGTGGGGGGGGGCCCTGCCCCCTCCACTGACATTGTATAATGTGGATGAGTTCAGTGGGCACTTTGAATTCCCCATCTTTGTATCTGAACTGCAGTGTTTTTCCTCCTGAGACCTATTTTTTCCCCTCTTGTCACCCCAAATAGCCCAGTCTACTGATTTTTTTCCTGCCTCCATGCAAACTTATTTCAACTGTTGTCTTAGGGACTCATTTTTCTACTTCCCTTTTATATTTAAAGTTTTATTTTTATTTTTATTTTTGTTTAATTTACATCCAATTTAGTTAGCATGTAGTGCAATAATTTCAGGAGTAGATTCCAGTGATTTATCCCCTAATATAACATTCACTGCTCATCCCCAAAAGTGTCTTCCTTAATCCTCCTTACCCTTTTAGCCCATCCCCCATCCACAACCCCCCGCCCCCAGCGATCCTCAGTTTGTTCTCTCTATTTAAGAGTCTCTTATGTTTTGTCCCTCTCCCTGTGTTTGTATTATTTTTGCTTCCCTTGCTTTGTGTTCATCTGTTTTGTATCTTAAATTCCGCATATGAGTGAAGTCATAGGATATTTGTCTTTCTTTGACTAATTTCACTTAGCATAATACACTCTGGTTCCATCCACGTTTTTACAAATGGAAAGATTTCCTTCTTTTTGATTTCCTAGTAATACTCTGGTGTGTGTGTGTGTGTGTGTGTGTGTGTGTGTGTGTGTATGTATATGTTTATATGTATATGTATATATATATGTATATGTATATATGTATATATATGTATATATATGTATATGTATATATGTATATGTATGTATATGTATATATGTATATGTATATATGTATATGTATATGTGTGTATATATATGTGTATATATATGTATATATATATACACACACACACCACATCTTCTTTATCCATTCATCTGTCGATGGATATTTGGACTCTTTCCATACTTTGGCTATTGTCAATAGTGCTGCTGTAAACCCTGGGGTGCATGTGCCCCTTCGAAACAGCACAGCTGTATCCTTTGGATAAATTCCTAGTAGTGCAATTGCTACGCCCTAGGTTAATTCTATTTTTAATTTTTTGAGGAACTTCCAAACTGTTATCCAGAGTGGCTGCACCAGTTTGGATTCCCACCAGCTGTGCAAAAGGGTTCCTCTGTCTCCACATCCTTGCCATCATCTGTTGTTGCCTGAGTTGTTAATGTAGCCATTCCAAGTAGTGTGAGGTGGTATCTCATTGTGGCTTTAATTTGTATTTCCCTGATGATGAGTGGTGTTGAGCATTTTTTCCTGTGTCTGTTAGCCATTTGTATGTCTTCTTTGGAAAAGTGTCTATTCATTCCTTTTGCCCATTTCTTCACTGGATTATTTGTTTTTTGGGTGTTAAATGTGATGTTTCTTATAGATTTTGGATTACTAGCCCTTTATCTGAGATGTCATTTGCAAATGCCTTTTCCCATTCCGTTGGTTGCCTTTTAGTTTTGCTATTATTTCCTTCACTGTGCAGAAGCTCTTTATATTGATGAGGTCTTAGTAGTTCATTTTTGCTTTTCTTTCCCTTTCCTCCAGAGACGTGTTGAGTAAGAAGTTGCTGCGGCCGAGGTCAAAGAGGATTTTGCTTGCTTTCTCCTCTAGGATTTTGATGGCTTCCTGTCTTATGTTTAGATCTTTCATCCATTTTGAGTTTCATTTTGTATATCATGTAAGAAAATGGTCCAGGTTTAGTTTTTTGCATGTTGCTGTCCAGTTTTCCCAACACCCTTTGCTGAAGAGACTTTTTCCACTGAATATTCTTTCCTGCTTTGTTAAGGGTTAGTTGGCCATACATTTGTGGGTCCATTTTTCGGTTGTCTATTCTGTTCCACTGATCTGAGTGTCTGTTTTTGTGCCAGTACCATACTATCTTGATGATTACAGCTTGAAGTCTGGGATTGTGATGCCTCCAGCTTTGGTTTTCTTTTTCAGGATTGCTTTGGCTATTTGGGGTCTTTTCTGGTTCCATACAAATTTTATAATTG
>NW_024412391.1:74775962-74880789 GCF_014898765.1 Herpailurus yagouaroundi
TTTTTTTTTTTTTTTTTACTTTTTTATTTTTTTTTAAATTTACATCCAAATTAGTTAGTGTATAGTGCAACAATGATTTCAGGAGTAGATTCCTTAGTGCCCCTTACCCATTTAGCCCCTCCCCCCTCCCACAACCCCTCCAGTAATCCTCAGTTTGTTCTCCATATTTGAGAGTCTCTCTGTTTTGTCCCCCTCCCTGTTTTTATATTATTTTTGTTTCCCTTCCCTTATGTTCATCTGGTGTTACTTTGATAGGGATTGCATTGAATATGTAGATTGCTTTGGGTAGTATCAGTAGTTTAACAATATTTGTTCTTCCAATCCATGAGCATGGAATGCTTTTCCATTTTTTTTTTTTTGTCTTCTTTAATGTCTTTCATAAGCTTTCTATAGTTTTCAGTGTACAGATTTTTCATCTCTTTGGTTAGGTTTATTCCTAGGTATTTTATGGGTTTTGGTGCAATTGTAAATGGGATCGATTCCTTGCTTTCTCTTTCTGTTGCATCATTATTGGTGTATAGAAATGCAACTGATTTCTGTGCATTGATTTTATGTCCTGCAACTTTGCTGAATTCATGGACCAGTTCTAGCAGTTTTTTGGTGGAATCTTCTGGGTTTTCCATATAGAGTATAATTTCATCCGTGAAGACTGAAAATTTGACCTCCTCCTGGCTGATTTGGATGCCTTATATTCCTTTGTGTTGTCTGATTGTTGAGGCTAAGACTTCCAATACTATGTTGAATAACAATGGCGAGAGTGGACATCCCTGTCATATTCCTGACATTAGGGGTAAAGCTCTCAATTTTTCTATGTTTTTTTCAGGATGATGTTAGCAGGGAGGGGGTCTTTCATATATGACTTTTATGATCTTGAGGTATAATCCTTCTGTCCCTATTTTCTTGAGTGTTTTATCAATAAAGGATGCTATATTTTGTCAAATGCTTTCTTTGCATCTATTGAGATCGTGTGGTTCTTGTCCTTTTTTTTATTGATGTGATGTATCACATTGATTGTTTTGCTGATTTTGAACCAGCCCTGCATCCCAGGTACAAATCCCACTTAATCATGGTGAATAATTCTTTTAATGTATTGTTAGATCTGGTTGGCTAGTATCTTATTGAGGATTTTTGCATCCATGTTCATCAGGGAAATTGGTCTATAGTACAACTTTTTAGTGGGGTCTTTATCTGGGTTTGGAATCATTACATGCAAGGTTTTAAACCAAATTTCTATGCTGAAGCCTTCTTCTTTTTTTTTTTTTTTTTTTTTTTTTTTTTTTGTAACGTTTAGCCAAGATTTTTTTTTGAGTCTCACACTTTGAATGCTATGAAAACTCGCCCTCCCTTGAGCTCTACACTTCCCTGGTCTTTTCCCCAAGTACCCCTGAACCTATCACTCCTGCTACCCTCCACCATCCTGATGCCCATGTCAGACACCTGCATGGCATTTAGGGCACTATTGCCTTCCTCAGCTATACACCCACTTCACCATCATATGCTGTGGATTCTTCCTCCAAAATAGATCTGTACCCCCTCCTGTTCTGACCGTCTCCAAATCAAGAGCCCCTTATTATGTTCAGCTAGGTTACTACGATAGCCTTCTAATAATTTTCCCTCCTTTAAATATTGCTCACCTTAAATCTGTTTACCAAACAGCAGCTCAGATGATCTCTTAAAATTTTACATTAAATTGTTTTGTTTGTGGCTTAAAATCTGTGACTTAGCATTTGACAGAAAAGCGAATCCCAATTCTTCAGCATTTCTGTTATTCCCTGAATGATCTAGCCCTGCTTCCCTCTCTGAACTCCTTTTATGTCATTGTCCTCAGTCATATGTGAGTGAGCTAAACTCTCCTCCTTTATATTTCTCTGAAAGTCTTCTCCCTGCCCCTAACATCATAGCCCTTTACATTGTTGTTCTCTTTGCCTTCCTCCATAGTCTTAAATGAAACATTTCTCTAGAATCACAGGAAATGTCATTTCTCACAGGAATTTCCCCCTGACTGCTCACAGTACAAACTAGAACCCACTCATGATATTGTCTCCTAGGGACTAATATTATATCGCTTTACAGAATGAATCATAATATATTGTAATACAGTAAGAGGCTCTATAAGAATAGTTAAAATCCCTCAGACTCTGTGTCACAGTGCTAATCTGATCCTGTCTCTTATTTGCTTTGTGACAATGTGCAAGTTATTTAACCTCCCAGTGCTTAAATTTCCTCATGAATAGTAATAATACTTATCTTGTAGGATATTTGCAAAGAGGAAAAAATTAATATTTCTAGAGTAAATGCAGCAGAAGGCAGACATCATATATGTGCTTACATGTATGTATATGTTTGTGCATAATTTACTAAATGTCTGAAGGCATAAAACCATCACCTGCCATAATTTTTGACCTATGACAGGCTGATAGTAAACATTTGCTTATTGAATTAATGAAATGTGCAGTGCACCTTATAATTAAGCTTCAATGATTTCCAGAGGAAAAAAAAAAAGGAATGATGTTTTACATTTATAAAAGTATGTGATCAGTTACAAAGTTTATATTTTCGTTTGTGATCCACCTGTTAAAATTATTTAATTATATGTTTTTAAGAATATCTCCAGCATTTCATCTGGCCAGACCCCTACCTTCTAGAAAATATGTTTTTATTATTAACTTCATTTTGCAGATGTGACTCTAGGCCCCAAGAGCCCAAGTGGCTCATACAAATAGCAGAGTTGATCAACGGTAGGATGATCCCACTGACCTCTAGTGCCCTGGATCTCACTGCATTACTTCTCTTGTTCTTATGTTCTTTTGGAAATGCCCAGTGAACTATGTGAACACGTTTTGTGGGGTTGGTGATACTGCTTTGGTGATGATTGTTAGATTTTCACTTTTGGACAGGTCTCAAAGTTTACATTCTCTCCTCCTGTAGCATCCTTGTGTTTCAGGGACTCATCACTTAGAGCAAAACCTGTCTTCCAGGACCTGCTTGCCCTTAGCCTTGCCTTCATGATTCCACGACATTCGGTATATAAGCTGTGGAGTGATGGTTCTGAAAGGCCACCCGTTGTTCCTAATTCTTTCGTATTACTTTCCTCCATTAAACCTGTTCCTGTCGTTAAGTGTAATATTTTCCCCCCTAGCTTTTCCTTATGAGAGGCAAGCAAATGGCTAGTTTCTCCTTGAACCTGCTCCATATCATTTCTGGATTCTGAATACATTTCATTGTTGTTGTTGGGTTTTTTTTCCCCCCTCTAAATGCTCGGGTATTTGAGAGCTGAAAGGGATCTTACATAATTAAAGTCCCAAATTCATAATCAGAGAAGCTAAGCTTCATGAAGGTGAGTCACAGGCTCAGGGTTACAGTAGGAAGGGAGGCTTAGATGAAAATTGCTATTTGATCATCAGTGCACTTCAGTTACCAGTTTACTCATTTTCCTTTATGAAAGAAAAAGCACAACAGGATTGGGACGTAGAAGTCACGAATGCAACTAAAATTGTGTGATTGATTTTCATGTTCATTTGTGTATTTACTTTTGTGTCTTTCACAGTTTAACAGCAATGCCCAGGATGTGAGCTGTTTTCAGCACCTTGTCCAAGCCAACGTAAGAAATAAGAAAGTGCTGAAAGATGCAGTGAATAACATCACAGCAAAAGGAATCACAGACTATAAGAAAGGCTTTAGTTTTGCTTTCGAACAGCTGCTTAATGTAAGTATCCATACCATCCCCTTTTCTCTTTTATTACTGAATCATAGCATATGAATTTCAGTAGGCTGGTGGTTAGTACTACCAGTAACTATCAGTTACATAACTGATGTTTTTCTTTTATTTAAAAAGCAGATGTGTCCAGGCAGTAGAAATCTTTGAACTACTTTTATTTTTAAATCCCGAACTCAAAGGCATACACCGTGTAGACATTCTTTTCCTTTTAGATCTTCTCTTCCATCATCTCTTTGAACTCTCTTTCCAAAAGAAACATTCATACGATAATTATTTAATTTTGCATAAGCACTTCAAACTTAGTTGGCATATTTAGAATATCATTTCTTTTTTCTTATTTCACTTGCTGCCATATTTATGTGTTTTTCAGTCATCAGTGGTTGGTAGAAATGTTTTAGTTTCAAACATCTATTTGGTTCTTAAAGTTGTTACTTAATGTCCACAAAGGTCCAAATGGCAGACATTAAGGGGAATAGGATATAAGTCTCAGAGCAGGAATTTCTTCCTCAGTGAAGATCTCTCCCTCACCAGATCACCCATCCAAGTCTCCAGTTAGACTCTCAGACTCCAGCATGCTTGCTGCCTGCCCCATACATTAGCACATACCTCACGCTGTGGACTAGTGTTTTCAAGTGGGCATGTTGTCTGTCATTTTGAGCTCTTCTAGAGCAGGAGTCGTCATTGAGGTTTTTATCTCTCACGAGGCACTATTATCACCATGGTTGAGAGTGTGAACCTAACCTTTCTATACCTTGGTTTCCTCACTTACACCATGGCATGTACAGCAGAGAGGGCCATAGACAGGATTGTCCACAGAACCCGACACATAGCAAACCTCATGTGAGTGTGGGTTGTTGCCTTGGTATTGGAGTCATGGTCATTATTACTATAGTTAATGACTAACACGTGTCTGGTACAGAGTCAGCTGATCATTCAAACCATATTTGCTGAGTCACCGAATAGGCCCTTAAATGCAGTCTTGTCTGCAAGTTGGACTTGGTTGTTCCCTAAGTAAGGCTTCTAAAATAGTTTTCAAGATGTCTGATTGGTTGCCTCATTCATTTGTTCATTCAGCCAATATTTATTGTGTGCCTCACAATTTCCTGTCACATTACTATTGCTAGAATAGCAGAAGTAAACAAGGCTGTCTGATCTCAAGAAGGTCCAGCATGACATGGGAAATCATCATTCCTAGTACAATGCGTTAGTGCTGTTATAGGGCATTCACAGTGTGTTTATTTGAACATGACTGAGGCGGAGTTTGACTTACCCAAAGGATGTCAGGAAAGTGGGGCATTTCCTTGAAAACAGGATTTTGAAGAATGAGTAGAATTTAGGTAGGTACACGAGAGAGGGGAAAATCACTTCAGAGAAAAAGAACAACATGGACAAAGCCACAGTCATATAGGACAACATGGCACATGGGAAAAATGGCAGGTGGTTTGGCATGGCTGGGACATAACAATGCGGGAGCTGCAAGGGAAATAAAAAGGCCATGGGGTATCAGTTAATGAGGTGTTTAGGAACAAATGAAAAGTTTATAATATGAGAATGACATGGTCTAACGAGTGTTCTAAGTTTAGCTGTTATAGAAATCCTGGTGTTGGAGTAAAGGCAAAAAAAATGTTAAGGAGGGTGATGTGGTGATAATCAGATAGTTCTCTGGACTAGAATGCTAGGTGGCTGGTAACACAGGAATCTAAGTAGAGGTATGTGAGGGTAGTAATAGCTCCGCTTCAGACATACCGAGTTTGCGGTGGTGATATTTATTAGATAGCATTAGATCAGCAAGTAAGGAGACAGAAAAGCCAAGTAGTTCAGTGTTGTAGTTCCCAGGGGAGTTACATTTGGTAAAATGCATATGCTTATGAAATGATGTATGTTGGCTCATAGAAGGATGAAAACTCAAAACTTTGAAATTCAAATGTAATTGACCATTAGATTAAGATGTCTTCTTTCTGTAGTAAAGAAATACAAGTTTGTGGAGTTTTTTCAAAGAAGTTCTTTTTCTTTTGAGTCAACCAAGTTGGTGGCATCTTAACTGCTCTTCTTGGTATTGTTAATTTACCTCACTTCGTTCCCTCCTATTCAGGTTTCAGTTGTGAAATGATAAGGAGTCTCAAGCCTAATGTACTATTTCAGAGCCAGTCTCAGTAGAGAGGCCACATTAACTCCCAGATTCATTACTAGTTGCTGATAAAATATGATTTAACTCCTATTGGCCTCTCGTACTGCCTCTATAATTATAAATTATTTTTAATCTGTTCTCAGTTATTCCTGAAGCCAGTCTCATCTGGTCTGCTTTCCACGTGTCCTTTACGTATTACAGTTCTTCATTTTAGTATATGTGCTGCCGAAGCGAGCACTACAGTTCTTCATTTTAAAGTAATTTTCCCACATGTCATGGCTTGCCTTATTCAAAGTTGAAGGGAATTTTGTTACCTCTTCCAAATACTTCTAGGTGTCTTATTGCACAATGTCATTCTCTGTTTTTTGTTTGTCATTGCAAGGTCTATTATTAAGATCCCTAAAGCAAGTATCAAATAGAATTAAATGTATCATTTATCCCACAGTATGCCTTAAATTAAGATTTGAATTAGTCCTCAGTTGCATTTCAGAAAATATTACAAATATACGGAGATGCATTTTTCAAAAAAAAAATTAAATATAAGTATGATAGATTCTGGGCTGTATACTGGCCACACAGAATACAAGGATAAGCAAGAAGACACGTAATATAATTTGTTATGAAATAACAAAATAAGTTACCATCTGTACTGTCATTTTATTGAAATAGTCGAGTTCTTTCCTTTTCTTAATTTGTTACAGATCGGTAACATATAATTGTTATGATTGTGTGATTCTTTAGATGGTTGCACTTCCTTTGACTAGTTGCTGACTTTGCTGGACCACGTGTCTACTCAGGAGGCTCCTCCTGGGGGAAAATCTTGTTGAAAGCAAAACATTTCTTCATTCCGCCTTTTTTGTGTGTCCTAATATCTATCCTTCTTGGGAAACATTACTATTCTAATTACACAAATGATCAGCATGCCCCAATGTCCTTACCTACCCTCGTATTTGTGTTGAGTAATAACAATACCAACATTACTTCCAAAATTGGAACCAAGTTCTAATGAAGAACCTTGAATCACTTTTATGAAACAGTCTTTTAGGTACATGTTATTTTGCCCATCTCATATATGTAGATAAAATGAAATCATCAAAGAAATTAATTCTAGTTAAGGGATTTTCAACACCTTTCACGAAAGCATTTTGATGATAAAATATGAAACTTTTTGATAAGTCCAATTTTCAGATGGCTTTCTTTAAAGAACGATGCTTGAATGTGACAAATTATATTAGTCGTATTTGAGTTTTCATAATACTTGGTTTAAAGCTTTAACTGCCAGTGTTCTAATGGCCTAGTCAATGGGATGCCATTATATGAAATGGGATCTTTTCATCAGTAGAGCATAATATTATCTTGATTAACTTTTACAACAGGAAATGAGATTTATCTTCTTTGAAAAGTGAGATTTTTTTTTTTTTAAGAAACCTAAATACTACAAGAGAATGAATGATTTCTTTCAAAAATAGTAATCATTTTAAGGCCAGGGCAGTGATGGCCTTTATGTTACTCAAAATCACATGTGGCTGTTGAGACTTGAAATGCGGCTGGTTTGAATTGAAATGCATTATAAACATAAAATACACACCAGAATTTGAAGAGTTAGTGTGAAAGAAAAAAAAGTGTATATTATCTCAATAATTTCCATATGGATTCCATGTTCAATTGATAATATTTTGGGGGTGACTAGATTAAATAAAATATATTAGTAGAATTAATTTCAGATATTTTTCAGACATTCTTTAGTGTGGCTTTTAAAATTTTTAAATGACAAATTTGGCTTGCATTATACCTCCATTCAGCAGTACTGAGCTGGAGGCTTGACATTTTCAGAGAAGCCGAGCATTCGTAAAGTAGTGAAATCTTTTATTCTCAACACTTGTGCAAACACATTTCACAACAGTAGGAGCTTGAGATGATGATTTCAGACCTCAGAGAACTCCAGCTTTCTAAATTAGTTCTTCATCTTAGTGGCCCTTTGGTGCTAATCACTGTTTTCCTCTGTCTGACTCTTTGGGGACCTGAAGGTTTAAGGGAGGATTTATCTTTGGAATTGAGTCTTTCAGGATTCGAGTATGTGTGGCAGATTGAGAGAGGATAGGAGGATATTCTGGGATTAGGTATCAGCCTTTACAAAGATACAAAAGAGTGCTGGGTGTTAGGGATCAACTAGAAGTTTGCAGTTTGGGGCAGTAAAGTGAATAAAATATGGTGAAGGAAGAGGACAGGGAGCAAAAATGTTTGTCAATGGATTGAAAATACATGTGGAAGGGTATGCACATTTTTCATTAATACCACTTATTTGTTTCTGGTACAATTACAGAGGCATAAAACTGACATAACCATTCATTTAAAATCCATTTATTAATCAACCACTGAGAGGTTATTACATGCCAGACTCTTCAGGATCAGACAAGACAAAACTTCATGCCCTTACAGCACTTAACATTCAATCAGGGGAAGCCAACAAAATGCAAACAAATAAAATACATACTGTATACATAAAACAATGTAAAATGCTATGAAGAAAAATACCACCTGGGAGAGAGAGTACAATTTAAAGCCATTTTCAGCAAATTCTTCACTCCTAGGTGACATTTGATCAAAGACCGAAAGGAAGTGAGACCCATGGATATCTGGGGGGTAAGGAGAGTCCCTTGTAGAGATGGGTCTGGCCTGACCCGGGACTGGTTCTTTAGAGTATACTTTCTGAACAGATACTACACCCTTCCTTTCAGTCTGTTCATGCTCTTTCCGTATTGCTTCATATTCCTTACCTTTTTGTGTGTGAATGATACACATTTTTTAAATTTTATTTACAGTATAATGTTTCTAGAGCCAACTGCAATAAGATTATCATGTTGTTCACGGATGGAGGAGAAGAGAGAGCCCAGGAGATATTTGCCAAATACAACAAAGATAAAAAAGTGAGTGATTTTCTAGTATTTTCTTTCATTTTGGTATCAATGTACGTGGTTTTTAAAGAGATGTGACGGAGGGTCACTAAGAGGGGAAATTAGCATGCTGATTATAAAGTCATATGGATCATGGATTATAAACCACTGACGCAGTTACAGAATTATTCAGCGTAATACTTTTTATGTGATCCTTAATTACCTTCTATCTAATTTATTAATAAAATAATTTGGACCTATAAAATCCTATCTGTTTCTTATGTATAAATTCTGTATGAGAAAATGTTATAGGAAGAGAGTAACCAGAAGAGAATGGAAAAATAGGAACAGTTTAAGCTTTTCTAGGAAAACTTTGTGATCATTTAATTATTACAGTAATACTAAAACTTCCTACATATGTCTAAAAATTATCTTCATATAGACATTGTTCTGTAGATTTCCAAATGAAGCAATTTATAACAGCAAAAATTGCATCCTTATTTGAAAATCATTTTTATTTTGTCAACTTTCAAAGTAAAACAGCCAGGGGCGCCTGCGTGGCTCAGTCGGTTGAGTGTCCGACTTCAGCTCAGATCATGATCTCACGGTCTGTGAGTTCGAGCCCCGTGTGGGGCTCTGTGCAGACAGCTCAGAGCCTGGAGCCTGCTTCCGATTCTGTGTCTTCCTCTCTCTCTGCCTCTCCCCCGCTCATGCTCTGTCTCTCTCTGTCAAAAATAAATAAACATTAAAAAAAAAAAAAAAGTAAAACAGCCAGTTATTTTATCAGCAAAATGGGTTTATTCAGGAATAACAGAAGAATTCCAGCTCAGGACATGTAAGCTATGGCAAGCGGTAGGCAAGTATCCATATCAAAGAAGAGGAACTCTGCAGGGAAAAAAAAAGAGAGAGTTGCAAACCACTGCTTGAGCCAAAACCCATTGGAGGAAAGCCAGCGTTCAGGGTGGCGATGGTTTCTCCTTGGCTGAGTTGAGATATTTTGTTATTGGCTGAGCTCGTTCCTGGGCAAAGAGAAATTCTTTCTCCTGCTGGAGTGGGAAAGTAGGCTGTTTTTCTTGCAAATGCAAAGTACTTCTTATTGGGATCTGCACCTGATGAGGGGTGTTAGGGCCTGAGACCTTCCCCTTCCCCTTCTGGCTTCCCAACACCATTTTCGAGGAAGTTTCCTTTATTCAGTTTTACACACTCAATAGAATATATTAGGCAAATTCTTTAATGTGCATAATATTTTTAAAGTATGCTGCTTCCATAAGGAATGAGGAATGTGAAGACAGGAATTTTGAGGTTGTAATATATTTGTTTCAGTGATTATGTAACTGCAGAAAAAAGTATTGTTGGGAGACCTATTTCGAACGTTCATCCATGTACCTAAACCTGCTGATACTGCAGAGGATGTCAACTGTAACTAACTATCTTTCTAGCAATCCTACCATCAGTTTATTTCAACTTTCTGACTGACTCTTCACATTTGATAAGAGAATGATTCTTAATTCGGTTTTCTAACATGCTAAGGATCCATTAGGAAAGTAATGATAAATCATAAGCTGTTTCTTGTGTTTCAAGAATTCCAACAGATATTACACATTGATCCAGAAGAACTCTCTATTGAAGAAAATGCCAATTCGCTTTGGTTTTAATTGCTGTTTTCACCATTTGGAGAGGTGTCGTTCATCATGATTTCTAGTAGATTGTTTTATATGTATTCTAGGAATTAAAAGGAGAGAGGGAAAAGATGAATTAATATATTTCGATAGTTTTGCAGACACAGTATTGTGACTAATTGGGTACAGTATTGATGAATTTTTTTAGAATACTTTGAATACTCCTAGGTGCTTTTTAGCCTATATGTGATTGCAATATGATCGAAGAATTGAAAACATACACACACATAAAACCTCAAATTCACTACAAATCTTTTTAATACTCAACTCTTTGAATACTTACATATACTGTAATTATGTTATGACATAAGTTTCATCCATAGGTTGAGGTTTTTTTCTCTTTTTTTTCCTAAGGACCTAGTGATTTTAATCGTATAGAGAAACCATTTCTTTTGAAAAAGTTAATAAATTGAACCATTGACCGAATACTTTCAGATGATAACTTGATGTCATAAATAGTTCTTTCCAAAAAAAATATCAGAATGAAAAGAAATGGGAAGATCCAGGTGCATTAATCTAAGATATAATGTACATTTAATTACCTTACTTAGTAACTACTCATTTTTCAAAATTCAGGGCAATCATCACCCCCTGGAGGATGTCCCTGACACCCCCCTCCCCTTCAGGCTTGTTTGGACGCTTGTGCTCTGATCCCAAAGCACACTGTATGGGATCCTACATGTCCCTTACACTGTACTGTCCCCATGGGAGCTCTCCTTGGTCCCCTCTCTGGATTACTAGATCCCACAAGACTGGGCCTGTGTTTTGTTTACCTCTGAACTCTAGGTATCCAGCAGCGAGTTCAGATTTGGAGATAGTTTTTAATGCATGACAGTAAATGAATTGAGACTATCTCAAGGAAGTTGGAAGCAGGGGGGCGCCTGGGTGGCGCAGTCGGTTAAGCGTCCGTCTTCAGCCAGGTCACGATCTCGCGGTTCTCGTGAGTTCGAGCCCCGCGTCGGGCTCTGGGCTGATGGCTCAGAGCCTGGAGCCTGTTTCCGATTCTGTGTCTCCCTCCCTCTCTGCCCCTCCCCCATTCGTGCTCTGTCTCTCTCTGTCCCAAAAATAAATAAAAAACGTTGAAAAAAAAATTAAAAAAAAAAAAAAAAGAAGTTGGAAGCAGGATTTCTATTATAGGACAAACGTAATTATGAAAATAACTTGGGGCAAGGAATTTTCAGCTTATTTAAATGTTCTAAATAATTCTAACATTACCATATTTTAAAGAACTCAAATAAAACAAATTTAATCAAAATTCAACTGTATCTCAAAATTCTAGTAGTTAATCTTACTTTCATCATTTGGAAGTGACCTTTTGGCACCTTAAATTTAGTCATAATTTTAAGAATATGATTTTATGATAGAAGTATGTAAGTAAGTACAAGCCCCACCATTTATATCACTGTTTTTAAACGGATACAAGTTTAGATAAATCATCTTTTATTTTATTAATGTATCATCCAAACCTACCACTGGGAATCTCACTTACTTCTGGATATTTTTCTTCTTTTAAAATGGAAGGATTCTTGGGGCACCCGGGTGGCTCAGTCGGTTAAGCGACCGACTTCAGCTCATGTCATGATCTCGCAATTAGTGAGTTCAAGCCCCGTGTCTGGCTCTGTGCTGACAGCTCGGAGCTGGAGCCTGCTTCAGACTCTGTGTCTCCCTCTCCTCCTTGGGCTCTGTCTCTCTCTGTCTCTCAAAAATAAATAAACATTAAAAAATTTTTAAAAATAAAATAAAATGGAAGAATTCTTAAATTAATGTGGCAATGAATTTTACATATTATGTCAGAATTTGTCACAGACAAATCTTGATTTTAAGGAGTATATATTTTAACAAATTTAAATTAATAAAAAATGTATAAAAAGAGAAGTAATTTTCATCTACATTTGTAATTTTTTTTCTCCTTGAAAACTGTATTTGCATCCAGGATTAACACAATAACATGTCTTGAAGGCATAGCATAAACGTTTGTTTTAATACAAGAGGATTTATGTCATCAGGAAAGCAATAGTTTTTATCCTCTACTATCACAAATTGTTTAATTGAATAAATGAAGAACTTACTGGTTTAAAGCCATTTTTCCTTCTATGCATCCTAAAAAAGTCCAGTCTATATATTAATATCTTGAAACACTACTTCTCATCCCCTTCACCTTTTATAGGAACTAAACTTTTAAACAAAGCATTTTGTGACATAGTAAACCACATAATAAACGATTCATATCACATTCACTTTTGTCAAACTAATGAATCCAGTCTTATGCAACAGTCCTGCTGTTTGCTCACATACTGACCTCTGTGCTTTATGGACACACACTTTTCTTAAGGGCACACACTTGTATTAAT
The DNA here is from genome assembly GCF_014898765.1 of Herpailurus yagouaroundi. NCBI lineage: Eukaryota > Metazoa > Chordata > Mammalia > Carnivora > Felidae > Herpailurus > Herpailurus yagouaroundi. Next base: position 74,788,733 of record NW_024412391.1, read on the forward strand.
GCCAAAGCAACTTTGAAAATTAATGCTTAGTTTCTGCAATATTTAATTGTTATTTTTACCTCACATAAACATTAAGATGTTCTTGGAATTAGATACTTGATTGTTTCTGTGATTCTAATTTCAGTGGCTGTAGCAAAGTTTTTGTGATAAGCACACTTATACATATATGCTTACCTACATACACAGATATATCCATACATACAAATTTATGCGTATTTTTTTTAATTTTTATTTATTTTTGAGACAGAGAGAAACAGAGCATGAGTGGAGAAGGGGTAAAGAGAGGGGGAGACACAGAATCCGAAGCAGGCTCCAGGCTCCGAGCTGTCAGCACAGAGCCCGATGCAGGGCCCGAACCCACCAAATGTGAGATCATGACCTGAGCCAATGTCAGACGCTTAACCCACTGAGCCACCCAGGTGCCCCTATATCTATTTTTGAAAACATTTTAATGTTTATTTACTTCAGAGAGAGATAGAGAGAGAGAGGGAGGGAGACACAGAATCTGAAGCAGGTTCCAGGCTCCAAGCTGTCAGTACAGCTTGTGGGGCTTAAACTCACAAACCGTGAGATCATGACCTGAGCTGAAGCTGGATGCCTACCGACTGAGCCACCCAGGCACCCCTATATCTATTTTAAATGGGCATCCCCTCTGTCCATTGTATCTCCAGTAACAAGAGACCATGTGTGCTACTTTGGCATGAGCTTTCTAATATAAAATTGTATGAATAAAAGCCAGCTGGTGGTTGAGAAGTAAACGAGGGGTGAGAAAAGAGAAATCTGAATATAAAACATTTTTTCTAAAATATTTGCAAATATCACGGGGGAATTAAGACCATCGACTCAAGGTCATAGTTTAGATACACACACAGGTATGGGTGTATGTGTGTGTATCTCCATACTTTGTTTTTAAGGATGGAAGAGCTTAATTCATTATTCTGTGTTACAGGTTCATAAAGAGACATACAGGGAAAGCTTATAGATACAAAACAGAAAAATAATTGACAGAGATCCTTGAAAGAGGAGGGACAGATAGATGCAGATCATAGCTTCCTGAACTGAACAAGTAGTAATTACGTTTATGGCAAAATTGCTGTCTTGTCCTTCTTACGAACTCTACCTTGAAGTGTAATGGCTTCCCGCATTTTCTCATGTGGGAAAACTTTATTAAACAAAAAAAATCATCTGTTGGTATTCGCATGTTCCATATCAATTAACAGTGAATAGATGATAGCAGATGATCACTTTTAAGTCAGGCCTTTGAGTGTATTTTTCTTTGGTCAAGACATCATTTTGTACAGTTAATTGCTTTTGCTAAGGTCATATGTGTGCATAGAGTATGTATATATACCCACCAAAAGTAGTGTGTATATATATATATATACGCACTTCATATATGATTTCAAATGGCTGTGAATGAATTTGAGGACCCCTTTCTAACTTCTTCTTATTCACAATTCCCAACCTCCCACCCACCCGCCCATTCAGTCTGAGAGAGTCACAGCCCACAGATACTGATATGGAAGATAATTAATTGTCTACCTTTGTCATGTAAGGGTGTACATGACCCAGAATGTTCAGTGTTTTTGCCATAAGCAAAAATCCCATAAACATCTTTGCCACAAGGATTTTCTTTGCAATTATTTTCACCTCATAACTAAATGGCCATAAGGCAATTTTGCCATAAGACATAAAAAAAAAATAATTTATTGGTAGTTTGGTTTGACAGTTCTGTTTTTTCAAACTGGTTGAAAGTTAGATTTCTTTCTCCTTCAATGCATTATTGTGTGTATTTCTGTATTATACTGTATAATTCTGTGTAATTGTGATTATTCTATGTATTTCTGTATTACATAACTGTTAGCCCTCACAGTGGTATATACTGTGACACAGAGTTGTAAACCCACATTTCCTATAGAACTTTGGAATGTCTATCAATGGATATATGCCAGTATGCCAAGAAGAAACAACAGTGTAGAAGGCTTTCACAGCACACACAAAAAATGCAAACTGAGTGACAATTATGCATCCTAGTATTTGGAAACTGATACCTCTCTTAACAAAGGAAGAGATTTTAGCAAACAAAGGAGGAAAAAAAAGTATAATGCCAAGGGAAGAGACAAATGAACAAGCAAAAAAAACCAAAACAAGTATAACACAATGAATGAATGACTTTGAAGACCAGTGTTTAGGTTAACCCACAAAATAAGAGCAGTGAATTTTGCAGTATCGCTCTGAATCCACATTATACGTTTGGAACGAATTCAAATATTTTGTATTACGCAAAATAAATTCCTTGACATCTTGTTACTCATTTTCCATCTTTCGTTGTGTCTTTTTAAATGAATGACCCTCTTTTATATTTCATGATTTTATCTTTTACGGTGAAATTGCCTTAAAACCAATATTTACACCGCAAAATGTTTGCAGTGAAATTGCTTGCAGCAAAGATGTTTATGGTGACAGGATCTAGAACCCTGTATTACCAATCCCATACCTGCATAATTAATATTTGTTACATAATCTATTACTCAGAATTTCCCTAGCCATGTTATTTTTCGAATGGCCAGTGTGCAAAAATAAAATTTGATAGATGTAGTAAAATGCTTTCAATACTCTTAAAAATTCTCTATTTGATTATAACTTTATTTTAAAAGACGTCCTTTAAAACAAAGTTCCCTTGTGTTTTCAAAAAATATCAAAATTACCAAGTCATAAAGTTGGATGAGCTTTAACAGAAAACTCTGAAAACTACTCTTTGAATTCTGCCTCCCCCCCTCCCCCCAAGCCTCTTGCTTGGCATAAATGTGGCTGCTGAATGCTTCATTTACATTCATTTTTCACCCAGATGACATTAGAAATCATTCAGAGCAACCCAGGTAAGTGTGATGAGGTGCATCCGGAGAGCTGATGAATGAGGCTGCAGATATACAGCACAATTTAATGAGGCCAAAAGGTTTAAGAATTAGAACAAAATGTTTGGATTCTTTGGACGTGTACTACTCTTGGGAATTAATCTACCTGATTATAGATAGGTACGGCTTTAAAACTGAGTCCATGTTAATCTCTTCACACAGCTGTTCCATATTAAAATGCATTCACGTTACGATCTTTACCTGCAGCAGTCCCGTTCCTTAGGGTTCACCCGCGTGTACGACACTTCCTTAAAAATGGTGCCAAAACTAAAATGAACTCTATCACAGAATCCAAACAAATGAATAAAGGAAAGTGAAACCAGACACAGAGTTGAAAGATAATTCCCAGGCCTAGCAAAATTAAAGATATTTGATTTTCTGTAGAATGGCAAAAAGATTGGTTAACAGTACACGCTTAAGATTGTCTAGCCAGTTAGAAAATAGTCCTCTGATGCCTAGCTTATTTCTCAGAATTAATAAAAAAATGCAAAAGCATCAAAAATTTGTAACGTGAAAATTTCAAAATAACCAGTAAATTGAATAAGAACAAATGGAAAATATGCATGGATTTCAAAATAAAGTGTCGCCAAAATTACAACGGCATGACAGATGCATTGTTACTTTTTTTAGTTATTTAAAAAATGATTAGCAAAGTCTTTCCTATTTGTCAGATCCATAGCAGAAATAAATAATCTGTAGCCCACTAAAATCTAAACCAAATTACAAATTATAGAATCTGGGTATGTGTTTTATATAGTAACAGTGAAAATTGTCAATTAATTTTTCAACAGATGGTAAGGAAAGTGATTTGTTGCCTTCTCTGCTGTCTTTGCCTGGCTTCTCCATCGGGCAAGAATGAAGCCTTTGGAAGCAGTGTTTAAATATATGCGGCGCTGAGATTTGTAAAACGTTGTAATACCGGGTAACAAATGCACTGCTTCTAAAAAGCTTCATTTTAGACATTTTGCCACTTGCAGCAGTTACTAAGAGCTTTTCAGCTTTAGAATAGAAAATATGCTTTTGTTCAAAAAAACCAAATGTGTTATTTATGCTGGAGTTACTGTAGAGTTGGTAACAGGAATCACCAGTAACATTGGCCCCTCAGCAGAGAGATTATCCATGTCAAAGTCATGTTGTGTGTGTGTGTGTGTGTGTCTTTCTGTCTTCCTCTCTGACAGATTTATTTACACTTGTTTCTCTTAGTATAAAATTAATGTTGATACTTTATTCCCTGAACTAAGGAAAATATTATCAGACACATTCTCTTCAGGTGTAATACTACTACCAAACATTTTACAGAATCCTTACTATCTAAAATCTAGTGAAAAATGGAAGTTGAGTGTTACATGAAGCACACAGTATATAAGAAGACATACAGAAAATGTGGGGCGCCTGGGTGGCGCAGTCGGTTAAGCGTCCGACTTCAGCCGGGTCACGATCTCGCGGTCCGGGAGTTCGAGCCCCGCGTCGGGCTCTGGGCTGATGGCTCAGAGCCTGGAGCCTGTTTCCGATTCTGTGTCTCCCTCTCTCTCTGCCCCTCCCCCGTTCATGCTCTGTCTCTCTCTGTCCCCAAAAAATAAATAAACGTTAAAAAAAAAAAAGAAGACATACAGAAAATGTAAAGAAAATACACTTGAATTAATCTCTGGATAGAATTGTATCACCGAGAATCAGGATGGCCTTTTGTTTGTGGTAAATCCATGGACCTAAAGAGGCATGCCCTTCTGCTTTTTCTGAAGCTGCTTTCTTCTCAGATTAAGCATTCCAGTTCCCATAGATATCTGCTCAGTCTTCCTAGAGCATAGAGCACTCCCTTTCCCACATACCGCTTTATCATTCTGTGTTCAACACCATCTTTCCTCTGTTTTCATTCTCTCAGGTTACCATTTTTGATTAATTATTTATCTGCTCTCTCATTTTGAACTTCCCTCTATGAAGGAACTTGTTCTAAAAAATAACACAGAATAACTTTAAAAAGAAAAACAGGGGCAGCCCAGGTGACTCAGTCTGTTGAGTGTCCGACTCTTAGTTTTGGCTCAGGTCATAATCCGAGGCTTGTGGGATTGAGCCCCTTGTCAGGCTCTTCACTGGGCAGATTCTCTCTCAGATTCTCTTTCTCAGATTGAGATTCTCTCTCTGTGCCCTCTGTCCCTCCCTCCACTGTGTCTGTCTGTCTGTCTGTCTCTCTCAAATAAAATTGAAAAAAAAAAAAAAAAGAAAGAAAAGCAAAATGCAATAGTCCTGTAGGTTTTATATATATTATCTTAAAGAACCGAACAGATATTCCTGTCACATCTTACATGTGGATACGTAACATAGATACATGCCTTGAGATTATGTTGGTATTTTACCTTTATTGATGACAATTACAATAAATCATCTTAACATCACATTATGAGGTGAGCTTGAAGCTCCATGAAGTAGGGGTAATGTTGATTTGTAAATGTACTCTTGAATCCTTTGAGGGTAGCACAGTGCTTGATGCATAGTAGTTGCTAAGTGTTTACTGATATGGCAGACATACGTGTAAATACACAATCTGCTCCTAAGGTAAACTATACAAAAATAAAAAAAAAAAATGTAAGAACAACGCAATAACTTTGTTCTTCTTTTAAAAGATAATCATTTAGGGGCACCTAGGTGGCTCAGTCAGTTAAGAGGCCGACTCCTGATTTTGGCTCACGTAATGTTCTCACAGTTAGTGGGACCCAGCCTGCCATCTGGCACCGCACTGTTAGTGCAGAGACTGCTTGGGATTCTCTCTCTTCCCCTCTCTCTCTGCCCCTTCCTTGCTCGTGCGCTCTCTCTCTCTCCCTCTCTCAAAGATAAGTAAAATAAACTTAAAGATTAAAAAAAATTAAAGATAATCATCTCATCAATATTTACTTCCATGTAATTCACATATGGAGCAGAATTGATGTTCCACTCTTGCATGTATCATCTTATAAGTAGGGAGGTTTAAGTTTATGTAAAATATGATTGTATTGATGGCATCTTTCCATACACTCTAATAAGTCTGACACACAGTTTTTCATGAGTGTTCTCATTATCAGTGTCAATGAAGTATTTGGCCTTACCCAAGCATGTCTGAACTAAATCAGTCTATCACTTATTTTCCGACCTCCCAGCTGATGATAGTCTTGGCCAAGCTACAGATTGCTTGGAAATGCAGTGTACCCATCACTTATTCTTCCTTTATCATGAACTATAAATGTATGCAGAGGGTAGGAGAACTAGAAATTACTTCCTTATTACCTGATAACGTGAGGGTGATTCATTGTAATCGTTGTTAATAATTTTTAAGTACCAACATAATCCCAAGGCATGTATCTATGTCATTATGCATGCAACATGGAGGACATGGGAGAGATAAATCCGCTTGGTTCTTTGAGCGGCCGACTTCGGCTCAGGTCACGATCTCACGGCTCGTTGGGTTCAAGCCTCACGTGTGTCAGGCTCTGTGCTGACAGCTCAGAGCCTGGAGCCTGCTTCATATTCTGGGTCTCCCTCTCTCTCTCTCTGCCCTCTCTTGCTCACACTGTCTGTCTGTCTCTCTCTCTCTCTCTCTCTCTCTCTCTCTCTCAAAAATAAATAAAATAAACATTAAAAAAAATTTAAAAAAAAGATCACGACTGCAAAACCTATATGACGAATGCATTTTGTTTTCCTCTTTAAAGTGGTTTGATGTTATTTGCTTGCACAAATTCAACAGTCCTTGACTAAATTCTTGCCTTTGTCAGATGACTGGAACTTTCCTATACACATATCTCATATGGACACAGTGGCATTTAGACAATATTGGCGTCTTGTCTTTGATTTATCGCTAAATGTAATAAAGCAAGCCAAAGTTGCTCCTCTAGAAAGGTGTCATTTTGAATGATTTTGAGTTCTTTTTGAGGCATGGAATGCTGTTGTGTTACTGATGGAAAACGTTGCCCATGAAATACTGATAATTTGACTCTAGAAGTTGTAGTTCTCTTCATTATCATCATCATCTTCGTTACCATAGTTCATATTGATTGATCTTATAATTTTCCATGTACCATAAGAGCTTTATATGTATCCTTTCATTTACAATGGGAATAATCATAGGATAAAAATATTTTTATTGCCATTACCATCATCCCCATTTTGGAAATCCAAAAACCAAAATGTGAGAAGTTAAATAACTTGTTGAAAGTCATACAGCTACTAAGTGGCAGAGTTAAGAATTTAAATGATCTGTAATCCAAATTTCATAACGTCTTGCGGACTGCACATAGCTGGTCATCTGTCTCTTTCTCCTGGGCCTCCCTGTGGCTGTGCCAATCATCATTTGCCCACCCAAGAGCCTTCTGTGTAGTCGGACTTGACCACTAAGGGACATGCTTTTCACAGCGTTAAGAGGTTAAGATGGATTAAACTAAGCCATCAAAACTCTGCAGGCTGCAAGTAGCTTTCAGATCGTTGGGCTTTATAAAATAAATTAAGTGTGAAAGGTGAACTTGGACACTTTTATTTATTTCATAATGCTATAAAACTAGGGATGTGGGTTATTCGAAGGCTCCAGATTCTGGTACACTTGTGAATTATGGAAACCGCTGTAGAAATTTCTCCTAAAATATTCAGTCCAATCTAGTGTTTTTATAGGCTTAATGCCAAAAATTTTAGTACACACAGTAAATTAATAAAACCCATTTCTGACATCATTTTTCTAACATGTTTCGATAGCTGAAGTTTTTATTTTAGTTTTATTGGCCTCTTTTCTTCATAGTCTCATTTCCATTATTCCTTGGAGATTTGCCTATTGTAAATTAAACTTGAACTCTGGGTAACTGATAATTGTTGAGGTGACAGTTTCCAGTAACTGGGTTCTGCTGGGAAACAAGAAATTCCTATGGCTTTTTAAAATAGGTTGACCCTGTGGCTTTGGAAAAATCTTAATTGAAGACAAGTATTTTAGTCTTCAACAAACAAAACAAAACAGATTAGCAGAAGTTCAAAATTGTAGGATAAAGTTATAAAACAGTGGTGTATTATAAGAAACAAATTAATAATATATATTATTTTTTTAAAATAATATCAAACTTAATAATATTAAAATAATATATTTTAAATATATTCCAAATTTGTTGTTAATTAAAAGTTTTCTCTGGTCAACTGGGCCAGGCTTGACATTCAACATTAGACTGTTGGAATTACAGTAATCTGTTAAGAGAAAAATTGGTTTTTAAAGGAACTGAAGGCAAAATTATATACCTAACTTTTTTGAATGTGCTTATGTAACTAATCACGAGACAAAACTGAGGAGAAAGTTTTCATTCCCTAAGAATAATAGAGTACATAAAAGGTACGTGTATTAAGTATACTTTATTTTGCCTCAAAAAGTTTGCTGACATTCACTGAACAAGTCTGCATAACATAAAATAAAAAGATTAGGGATTTAACATGATATAAGTGTAATGAAAGTGTCCACATTTTTGTATACTAGCTGACTATTAGCCTAGTTTAGGTTCCGTGTTATAACAAACAGATTTAATTTGAATAACACCAAAGCCTGTCTTTGATCCATATGGTAAGAAGTTGAAACCACTCAAGCAGCTCTTCATTTTTTTGTCATTTAATATTTATTTTCATTTATATATATGGCACTTTAACAGGTACGATATATACTGTACTGTTCCAGCCCAGTCAAGTATTTATCCAATACTCTCTTCCCATGTTACTTCTCTGATCTCCAGGATTATGAAAAATAATTTTAAGCCCATTTATGACTGAGTCATATATGACTCTCAAAGAAGCAAACGTTTTGAAACTTGAGCTTAACTAAAATCATCCAGATTAGTGAGGGAACATTTAACACATTTTCTAGCACTATTTCGCTTAGAAAGTTTCCAGTATGCATTTGTTACACGAATCTCATAGTGTGATTACAAATGTACTACTAGGCATGAGTAAAGAAATTTTTTCTCCACCAAAGTTGACTTTGCCTTGGTAGGCATGGTTTAAAGTAAGTAACTTGCTTGAGACTTTAGATGAAATAGTTAGCTTGTGCGACTACTCATTAAGTATTTTGAATGATTTTCTATGTCATTTCCTTGTTTTTAAATAGGACCATGCAAATATACTAATTAAAAACCCTAACAACAGAGATCTTTGAGAATGTGATTTAATTCTTACGTTGGGCATATTTCAAGAAACTACTCTTGTTCGATTTCCCCAAATTTATAACTAAACAAGAACAATACCTTTGAAGAAGTGGAAAATGTCAGAGGAATAAAGGGACAGCCATCATCTCTGTGGATTTGGCATTAGGAATTTTAGAGTTACTTTATTCACTGTTCCACAGGGTGGCAGTAATATAGCATAGACTAGGAAGAACGAAACCATTTAAAATTCTAAGTGGAAAGTTAGGGTGCAAACGTAGTCTTTTAAGTTTCACGAGTTGATCGTGAACATGCACTGTAACATGTATACTGCACGTGTGTATGAAATCAGTGAAGTTAAAATTCTTTTCACATAACTTGGCAAAATGTGTAAAGCAAAACAAATGCAACAGGAGTGTGGCAGTTGGGATTGAAATAGTTTTTATGTTGGTTTGTTTTCACTGTTATATAAAGAGTTTAAAAGCTAGGGTGCTTTATATTGAATTTTTTCTCAACTAGGTGTGTATTTTTGAAATTATAAAATTCTAAGCATTCTATAAAATCATTAAAATATATACAGTGCGTGTGTGTGTGTGCACAATGTGTGTATCTACCAAGAGAAAAATAAGCATCTTAGGTATTTTCGAAAGATCTTGGAAATATAGTAATGGTAAGGCAGTTGCAGAAATTACAAAAAGAAGGTTGAATTTGTAGTTCTTAAGATTTTAGTGACCATTGGGAGGAAAATTTCAGAACAATGGTGTCTTTAACAAAGTCTACAAGGCAAATAAAAATTAAGGAAAGGGGTACAGATTATAAATCTGTAATATGGGAATAAATCAGTCCGTTAAGGCCACTTTCAGTCAAATGGCTGAGGATATATGTGGAAAATGAACACAAAAGAGGCACACACACACACACACACACACACACACACACACACACACACACAATGTTTAGTGTGCTTTAAAATTTTACACCTCTACACCCAGCTCCAATTCTGAATTTCTTAATTTGGATGACTTCCCATATCTTTCTATGTGCAAACCTGGGGCTTAGGCAAAAGTTTTGGAATAAAACAAAGCAACAAGTATTTTGTTGTTTGGGGGAAGTTTTTGTTTTGTTTTTTTTACTGGTAGGTTTTTTGGGCTGAGTCGTGTTAATTTGGACTGTTTGATGAATTAGCATCAGTCAGAATTATGTGCTGTGTGTCTAAGTATAACCCCTATGTTAGTAGAAATGCTTACCTTCCAGGGATATAAATATAATAATTCATGTAGCCTTATTTTTTTTTTTATCTGAAAATACTTTGTGGAAAATATTTTACCAGAACACTGTTGTGGTAAGAGAGACACCAAGACAAAGCAGTGCTTTAAATTGAAAATTTGAGACATGCTTTCAAGTGTTCATTACGAAGGAGATCTCCCAAGTGCCTTCTGGAGCATCTGGGTTTTTTCCCTGAATTCATGTGACAATTGTTTGAGGTATAGCAGTTAAATTGAATTATCAGTCGGGTGGCATACCTGTTTACAAAAATATTTCCATTTAGGAGTAAGTTCAGCTACATAAGAAGTGACACTATATTGAAATATGAACTATATAGAGAGCCAAGAAAATAAATGTGCAAAATTTAAGAAAATGAAACTGTGACATTTTGAGGAATTGAGGGAGTGGAGGTAAATAGGTGTCACCGACTTCTGTCAACCTAGAATGTGTCACTTGCCCTTAGAATTTGAGATGATTAAAATTCAGATGTGTCCACCAAATGGCTTCTCACATAACTAGCTGAGGCAAACCTGTGCAGCTTAAGGGTGGCTCACATAAAACTTTACAAGTGAAACAGCAACATCTCCCATGTACATTTTGGGGCAGGATTGTTATGAAGTGATCTCTGTGTGGCCACGACCAGTGGAGGAACAGAAAACAGATGTGAAGTCTCTTTTGAGATTTGTGCTCTGCAGTCATGTGCAAAGATGAAACAGGCAAAGCAATTAGAAAATGTCAGTTCAAACAGTCAATCGGCATGAATTAGAGAAAAGCTGTTAACATAGTTCAAACCAGAACATGAATTCATGGAAAAGTGATTTTCTGCATGTTTATCTTTAGAAAAGGCTAAAATGTTTACCTTAAAATACTGGTTTTCTTAGATTACTAAGTTGGTAAAAATCAATATATGCTAAATAGGCATTTTATTAAGTATTTGTGACATTGAATTTATCCTAGATTATTATAAAATTAGAGTATTTTATAATATAATGGCTTCCAGTAAACATTTAAATTCCTATAATTTAAAATCTACCTCAGTTGAATTGAATAGTTTTAAAATATTTACATGTATTGCATCACATTAGAAACAGCCAATATTTTGATTCTCTTTAAAAATCCTGGAAGCTTAACATACTTATTTATAGATGCTAGTCATCTTTGTAGAAAGTTAGTAATATAACCAACGTCACAATCCTATATGTATGTACTAAATATTTTCATGGTGTAGAGGTAGTTGAAACAATCACTAAGTATGATTGCCTTAAGCAACTAAAATTATAATGACCTCCTTTCTCTGTATGTTGTTTTAAACACATATTTATCAGGGGCACCTGGGTGGCTCAGTCGAGCAGGCGACTTTGGCTCAGGTCATGATCTCACAGTCCATGAGTTTGAGCCCCGTGTCGGGCTCTGTGCTGACAGCTCAGAGCCTGGAGCCTGCTTCAGATTTGGTGTCTCCCTCTCTCTCTGCCCCTCCCCCGCTCACGCTCTGTCTGTCTCTCTCAAAAATAAACAAACATTAAAAAAATTTTTTTGAACCCCACATATTTATGAAATGGGAATTACTATTTTTACTTATTATTTTTTGCAGTGGCTAGGGATGTGCATATGGTTTAGCCAGGTGACACAGGTGTAGCTGGTTGGGCCCGAAAGATCCCATTTCTGCTAATGAAACCTTAGTCATGATTCTGACATAGGATTGGGACATGGTGGGGGGCACCCAAGTGCCGTCTCAAATTTAGTAACTAAAGTCTGTGTTGAGTGTAGGTTATGTGGTTTCTGTCTGGTGACTTCCTGAAAGATTTACTGGCCTTCATTTTTCTTGTCCCATTAATTACCTGAAAAGCATGCTTTTATTTTTTGCTTGAGCTGTTTTGTGTTGCCATTTGGTTCCATTTTGTGCAGCCTAACAGATCCCTCTTTTTCACTTCACCAGGTACGTGTATTCACATTTTCAGTTGGCCAACATAATTATGACAGAGGACCTATTCAGTGGATGGCCTGTGAAAATAAAGGTAACAGGTCTCTTTTCTCCACCACATTTATTACTAAAAAACAATTGATAGATGCTAGTTCTTCATCTTATCATTTAATATACAGTTGTAGCTAATGTTTATCGGAAGAGAGACAAGCCTAAGATGTTGAACAAATTTTCTATAGAGAACATTGACATTATGTGACAGTGTATAAAAATTCAGACATTTGATCATATGGTATATGTTATGGTATATTAATATCATTCAGTGTTTCATTTATAGATACTTAATGTTACTTATCAAGTAAATACTTATCAAATAAGAATGAAAGAATATATGAATTATATAAAAATTACATATGAGAAAGTGTGACATGTTTGTACATTTTTTCTAAGTGGTTAAGTTTTTTTTAATGTCTTCTTACACATTCCTAGGTAATTCAGATTTTGTGTAGTGAGTCTGTATTTCCCATATACACAGAAAACAAAACAAAACAAGATGGTATTTGACAAACTGATCATATAACAATAAAAAGAACCTCAGTTTATTAGGAAAGTCCTGTGTAGGCAAATATTTTATATGAATACAATAATTGTCAGATACCATTATCATGTATCTTTAATAATTTCTCCAATAATAAAAATATTTTAAATGATGCCAGGTTCCCTACTGTTTTATAGAAAAATCACAGTTATTTGATACAATTTAAGTTATGTAGCAGAGTTTGTCACAAAGCCTGTGCATTTGTTAGGGATATGCGTTAAGGAAACATTTTCCACATTCATCTATGATATTGGTATATTAGTATTTGTTGAATTCAAAGTGAAAAAAACATGGCCTTTTCTCCTCTGAAGCCAGAAAAAAATTTTGTGGTCATTTATTGTGATGTTCTCTCTCTCTATAAAAATATGTATATGTTTCAGGTTATTACTATGAAATTCCTTCCATTGGAGCGATAAGAATCAATACTCAGGTATGATTACAAGTTATTACTTGTAATTGAAATTATTGAAATTATTCTCTCAAAGAATAAGATGTTTCTTTTCTGTTTTAAATATGTTCAATTGGAGAAAATAGGTGAAAATTAAAAAGTGATCCATAATATTTGTAATAAAATGATGAGTATCATGGTGATGTATATTGATTATTATTACATCAAGGTTCCCAGTGTTTTCAAATATGCAAAACTCAGGTGAAAAACTACATGTGTTCTTTTCAGATGTTAAAAACATCACAGAAAATAAGTACAATGGGAATTTACTAGCAATCTCATTTCATTTAATTTGAACTTGGTCCCATTTCAGATCATTTAAGTGAGTTTCTTCCGGTTGCAGGTACCACAAAGAAAAGGAAGCAATAATTAATCTGAACAAATTATACCAGATTCTAATCAGAATTTAAATACTTCCTAAATAACCCCTGCAGATGTATCTACCTATGTAAAATAAACCTACAAGGTGCCTGGGTGGTTCATTTGGTTTAGTGCCTGACTCTGGGCTTTTGCCTCGTTTCATAGTCTCGTGGTTGTGAGATCGAGCCCTACATCAGGCTGCACACCCAGCATGGAGCCTGCTGGCTCTCTCAAACATAGTAAAATTACAACGAGGAGAGAACCATTCAACTGAAAATATGCCTGTTAAATAACTTCGTAGATTGAAGCAACCAAGTTAATATAAATATATATTATTTTCAAGCATTCATAAGTTACAATTTAAAACCATTACTCAATTTTAAACATAACTGAAGATCCACAAAATAGACTAAGGCAAGATGTAGCACAAATAACATGGCATTTGTGGAACTGAATACTGACTGTGTTTTATGTTGAAATGAAACAGCAGCTGCACTAGAGTCTGATGTCTTATTTGGCACAGTGTTGCATTTATTTTTTGATATGTTTAAATGTAGTTTTGAATTTCAGCCAAACAGTCTGTGATATGAAAGCAAGTATGTGGCTGCTTTATGATTTCAAATTTGTGCACTTCCATCCAGTAAATCACAGAGCCTTAAATAGTTTAGATTAACATAAAACAATTCACAAGGAACGTATTTCACCTATCATTGGCTGTACTCAGAAAAAGAATGTTTTGGTATTAGAAAAAAACGGGGGTAGATCTACTGTATAAATAATATGAGTTAAGTACTGTTGATTCAAAGTATGTAGACGTACCATTTATGGTATACCCAAAATAGCAATTAAATAATTATACACTTACTCCCTTAATAACTTTGATTCCATATTCATTTTTAACTCTAGATAATTTTCTTCTGTGGAGTTTTTTGTTTTTGTTTTTACTACGGCATTTCTTTTTTTCAACCCCCTAACCTTTTTTTTTTTCTTTAAAATATAGGAGTACTTGGATGTTCTGGGAAGACCAATGGTTTTAGCAGGGGACAAAGCAAAGCAAGTCCAGTGGACAAATGTGTATCTAGATGCACTGGTAAGAGATTGGCTTTTCAACCAAAGAGTGTCCTAACAAAAGCACACAGCTCGTTTCTGCATCTTTCTAGGTGACATTTATCTTTTCCAATTCATTAAGTCCTTTCTGAAAGTCCTTCTATCACACCCTTCTTTGCTAGAATTTAGATAATAAAAACCTCATTTTGTCTAACCATACATGTAAAGTGTTAACTTTATTTTTTAGGTGATATGTTGAGAGTGTGGAGTTTCACAACTCAAATCTTGAATTTACAGGCATTTCAATAACTTTCTGAATTTTTATGTAAAAAAAAAAAAAAACCCTAAAGTCAAGTGAATGAGTCCCTGCTACTGCAGACTTTAAGCAAAAATTTTGAAATATTTTAATAATAGACTTCAGTTGGCAGAAGCATGTATTGCCTCCACAACTCAAGCCAGACCCAACAAAGCTCAGAAGTACATGCAATTAAATAGGCAGATAATCTGACCCTACTCTGAAATCATCACGAACCTATTAGCCTCTTTATATATCATCTCTTGTTTGAGATTCAACCCCAGATTTTTTTGGAACTAAGCCATTAAAATGATCACATGTGGTGTGATGTAGCAAAAACATGTTAAGTTGTCCATTGTGAAACTCAAATTTTAATCTAAGTATCCTATCATATTATAAAGCAGTGGTTCTGAACTGGAGGAGTTTTTGTCACTCATAGGTCATTTGGATACATCTATGGATATTTTCTGTTGTCGTGACTGGGATGGGCGGGGGTTGCTGCTGACATGTCATGGGTAGAGGCCAGGGAGGCTCCTAAATGTCATACGCCACACAGGACAGTCCCCTCACCCCATGCACATGCATACAACATACAACAAAGAATTATTCAAAAGATCATTAGAGCTGAAACTGAGAAAACTTGTCTAATGTAACTCCAACTTTCCTTGTAGTAAAGTTGCAAATAGTAAATATCATGCTTAAGATATATACATATGCTTAATCTTGATGAGAAGACTTTATTAATGATTTGACTAATGTGTAACATACCACAGAGAACCAAAATCCTAAGCCCTGAAAAGTAAATGCTGATTCACTAACCCTTTTTCCTCCTTGGAGTACAATTATATGCTGATACTACTTCCCTGAATGCAATCGTGACCCCAAAGGGCAACATGCAGTCCATTTACAATTACTTATCATTTGGTTCTTGTAAAATAAACATATACAGGAAGTTGGAAGAAAAATAGGCACTATTAACAGCAGCTTTGCATGCTAAGAAAGATAAAGTGAAGCTTGCTTACCTCAAATCCTAGCTAAAATTACTATCCAGTGTTCCTTCTTGACATCACATATTTATTTAAGGTCACATGGTCATCTAAAGCTATGGCCAAAATGTTTCATTTTTCCGAATCCATCACAGGACAGAGTATGATAGGAGGAGTCAATAATTATGCCCTGTAGGATTTCCTATGACCAGAAGTTCATTAACCAGCACGTCTACATTGTTGGTAAGGTTCTCACTGATAGCACAGATGACATTAGGAAGAGATTCTGGTTCTAAACATGCTGTTCTATAAGCTGAAACTAAATGTAAAGCAAGAAAAAAAAAAGAGGCACATGAATTGGCTAGTCAGGACACACGTAGAGCATTCTTTTACCAACTTGAGAATGAAAAGTGATGGTCTTGAATTTCTAATTACTTGTCTGTAATCGCTTCATGTGGCAGATTCGCAATATATGCTGGTCAGTATATCTTGGTTACATTAAGAAAAAAAATGTAAACACGTTCCAAGACAAAATATAATGAAAAAAAAATGAAAAGAACTCTGGAAATTCAGAAGAAAGAAGCCATATATTTGGGGGTGGTGTAGGGTGAGTTTAAAAGATGATGACAGTTTAGCTGAACATATGAATCAAGGTAAAGTTTCTACAATTGGTGGGAACTAGTGAAACCACACAAAGAGGGTATAGTATGAGTTAGGCAAGGGCTGGGTATGTTGGAAAATGGTACCTTACTCACTTTGAGAGCTAATGGGAGTTAAGAACAGGAGCAGACTGGAACAATATTGTGGAGGGTTCATTTTATTTGGGAGATAAAGTGAGATTCTTTGGATTAAAAAAAGAGATAAAAAGAGTTGTAATCAAGAAAATATAAAAATACCAGATAAATTCCAGGAGGGCAGAAATCTTGTCTTATTTCTCTAAATTGTTCCCTAGGAATTTGTACAAATTTTTTGTCTGCTTAATCAATGAAGAAGGAAATGGAAATCGGGTACCAATGAGTTCATTGGTGATTTCATCTCCTATGTTAGAAGTCTAGTGTCTCATTTTAGGGCACATGTTACCATATTTAGAAGCACATTACCATACTCTGTAAAAATGCAAAGTGATGTGCAGAAAATGATTGCCTCATATACACTTTATCGTGTATCAGGCTAGCTTTTTTAAAACTATGCATTATATGGGGCGCCTGGGTGGCGCAGTCGGTTAAGCGTCCGACTTCAGCCAGGTCACGATCTCGCGGTCCGTGAGTTCGAGCCCCGCGTCAGGCTCTGGGCTGATGGCTCAGAGCCTGGAGCCTGTTTCCCATTCTGTGTCTCCCTCTCTCTCTGCCCCTCCCCCGTTCATGCTCTGTCTCTCTCTGTCCCAAAAATAAATAAACATTGGGAAAAAAAAATTTTTTTTTAAATAAAACTATGCATTATAACGAATAGAAATCTCTCCAAAAGGAGTATTTACTGAATTGTGTTTTGGAGTCCACTTTTATGAGTTATCTCTAATCTGATTTTATTGAGGTAGAAAGTTTTCATTGTGAATATGAATTTGCATTTTGAAGGATGTTTCCATTGTTGAATATTCATGCTTAGAACTGAACAGAGAGCCCACATGTATATCATCATGCGCCAATTATGTGTGGTTGATTCCTTAATTGTATTTGTCCCAAACAGTTTGGTATCTTGTTCTGGTGAAAGCCTCTCTCTCTGTTTGTTCTTCCTCTTTAAATTCAGTTCCCATTGTTTTGGGGTTTCTCACATGCACAATTATGAACTATTTCTCTGTGAAGCCAGGATGTTTCTGGAATTAGAACAAGGGTCATGAGATTTGGATTTGGGGTCATTATTCACACGATTACTAATATTTTCTCAGCAAATTTGAAATTTTTAATAATAATTTTTAAATTATTTTAAAGTGTGATTTTTTTTGAAAATGTAGTTTTGACATGAAATAATGGTAAATAAATATATAATATATATATGGTAATAATGGTAAATAAATATATATACATATACATATATGCATATATATACATACATATACATATATGCATATATATATATATATATATAAAATGGCTGCAGATAGCAGTAATAAAAAAAACAAAAACAAAAACAAAAAACCCTCTGACTTGAAAATCGCCTTATTTCAACGAATCTCCATGGGTTCATTTAATATTTGAAATGATCAACATGCTGGATGACACTAGGTCATTACTTTTGTTAGACTAAACTGCTTTATGACCAGACTATTGCATTTGATGCTTACAGTTAGCTACACTATTTGACTTTGTCAAAAAATACTATTTGTCTTAGAGGGTGTTTAGAAGCATTATTGCTTGTTTAGAACAACATAGTATTTACCAGATGATTGCAGATGTGATATTGATAACTTGTTTCTTCTCTTTATTCTGCTATACATTTATGATTTAACATGAAGCCTTTGGCTTAGGGCATGAAAAAATTAAGAATGAAACTACGCAAAGGAAGGCAAACAAATTATATAACAATATTTTCATATCACTCTGTTCATGGAATCCTTGTGAACAAAAGAGTGGAGGGGAAGGGTTACTGAAATATTTAGTGTAATTTGAGTTTTTATAATTTTAAGTTATTTGCAGTGCTCTCTCAGACTATTATTGTAGAGGTTGTGGGCTTCAATAGCTGCCTAATAGACTCTCCTTATTTCTCAGATGTTTTAATTGATTTTTTAAAGACAAACATTGTGAAAAAGCTTTCAAAATCATTTACTAGGTATTTGTGTCTCTTTATAATGTAACCATAAAATGCAGTGTCAAATACCAAAGACTAATTCAGAATGACAAAGTTTAAATTTTAAGTCTAATTTGCCTTTTTCTTTCTGAATCTATTTTTAGGAACTAGGACTTGTCATTACTGGAACTCTTCCGGTCTTCAACATAACTGGCCAAGTTGAAAATAAGACAAACTTAAAGGTTAAAAGTTAATTGATAAAATTAATAATAATAAATGATAAACTGTGACGTCAAAGCTCAGTGTGGATAAGATATTTCTATAAGGAAATACATAGAATGTAACTGTCTTGTGAGACCAGAAGTAAGAGGCAACAGCTGCCTATGTGATAACCACCTGGGAAAAAGGAAATGCAGGTCAAGTTCTCTGATTCCCCAGAGTCAGGATTCAACATAACTCTGTTTAACTATGAACTGATGAGAACACAAGTTCAGTCCCTGGGAGTAATTACATGACAGATGGGCAATACTATTGTGTGCACATTTTTTAAATGTATCTAAGATATCCATGGAGCTCAGAAAGAAAAATCCAAAGAACAAAACCATGGTAATGTTTGTCTCTGGTGTATGTATGTATTTTTATTGAAACATTCCTCCTCCAGCTCCCATTCAGACAGTAGTTTTTGTTTTGTTTTGTTTTTAAATCATCACGTAACTTAAGCATCTGATATAAAATGAATAGCTCTCAAAAAAAATTTTTTTAAAAATGAAGAGCTCTATTTTGTTTTCTTTTTTTTTAAAGATTGAAGAAAAATACTACATGAGTGTCATAAAAATGTTGACTTCTGCAGCACTGGAAATATTGTCAATGCAATGAGATGCTACCAACTTAAAAATTCTGAAAAATTTTACTTGTTAGATTCCACTCATTTTTAAAATACTTTTGATTTTAAAGTAGGGTTGCATTCCTATTTCTTAAATTGCATCATAAAGAATTTTAGATTGCAGGACAAGTTAAGAATTTTTTTTTTTAAACACTATATATTCATTTTAGGCTTTGTTTGACATTCCAGACTGGAAGGGAATTTATTTCCAGTTTATGGCATAATGAAGTCTGTTGCACTTACTATTTGTTCAGTTATTATAAATTTCAGTTGAACTCTTTACTTTTATAATGTGGCCATCAAAAATGTTAGTTTTTTTTTTTTTTTAAGTTTCTTTATTTTGAGGGGGAAGGGGAAGGGCAGAGAGAGAGAATTCTAAGCAGGCTCCATATGGTCAGCACCGAGCCGTATGTGGGGCTCAAACCCATGAATCGTGAGATCATGACCTGGGCCAAAATCAAGAGTTGGATGCTTATCTGACTGAGCCACCCAGGGGCCCCAGGAACCCATTGTCATTCTAAAAGATCTCTGGGTTCTAAATAATTTAACCCATAAAGGAGTAATTCTGTAACTATTCAGATGGACTAAGGGATTGCTTTAATTTGGAGGGTTTGCTGAGACCAGAATTGGTCCATGACAAAAGAATATAGTTGATATAACTTTCTCATTGTTTGTGCACCTACGCAAAATTTATGGTGTTCTCATGATAACTATTGAATGGATTTTATAATTTTCGTTGTAACATTTTAATTTCTTTTTTAGTTTATATAATTCTATTTAAAACTGAAATTCCTGATTCTAAATTTTAACACCATTTTCGTCTTTAATGTCCCTGAGAAGATTATGATAGCAATTTGCCACATAGCCCTTGTTGACTTGCAACTAAAGCTTGGATGCCCATGTTTGGTATCTCTCAAACACACATACAGCTACAACTGACTGTACAGTAGCAATTAAATATTAGAGATAATGAGTACAAGGGGCATCAAATAAATTTCCTGGGGCACCTGGGTAGCTCAGTAGGTTAAGTGTCCAACTCTTGATTTCAGCTTAGGTCTTGGTTTAAGGGTTGTGAGTTCGAGCCCCATGTTGGGCTCCATGCTGAGCATTATGTCTACTTAAAAAAAAAAAAAACAAAACCCTACATTTTCTATTTTAGCCACAGTCATCAGGATTTCATTTACAATGATAAAGTCCTGGGTAAACAAAGGTGGGAATCATTGTAAATTGGTATCAAAAGCTGTTTCACCCTTAAAAATGTTTAAGCTAGATTGGAATATAACTATTGTCAAGCAAAAGGATGAACATATATAATAATTGTGTAGAAATATGTGCATTTTTTTAATCCAAAATAGATTACCTTTTTGCTATCTTTTATTATAGAACCAGCTAATTCTTGGTGTGATGGGGGTTGATGTATCTTTGGAAGATATTAAGCGACTAACACCACGTTTTACAGTAAGATGAAATTTACTCTTTGAGTATCTTTTTATTTTAGAGCTCTGTACTAATTTAGCTGTCTATAAAACATTTAAGTAATCCTCAAAAATCATGTAGTTAACTTACCGAATGAACTAAATGTTAAGGTCTTTAAAATAATATAAAGATACTATGCTGTCTTTCTTCATGCTTTAAAATGTGTTAAGAATTTTTTATCTTTAAAGAATGTGATTTCTGACTGTGACCCAGGGATTTTTAATTTTTTTTTTTCAGCTCTGCCCCAATGGCTATTATTTTGCAATTGATCCTAATGGTTATGTTTTATTACATCCAAATCTTCAGCCAAAGGTATGTATATAATTTGTTTACAGTGATTAATGCAATTCTGTAAAATTAATGGTTAATGCTCTTCATAGATTGGTCATCTTTAAATTCATTATATAGCACTAAATATAAAGGAACATTAGGTCTGTAATGTTAATACATGACAAGACCACAGTTTATAATATATGAAAGTGTGAAAGCACTATTCATTTTCTCTTACCAATTTAGTTGTCCCATATTCCTATGGAATATTTAACCAATATTCACAACTCAAAGACAGCCATTATCGCCCCATGCCTGAGTTCACACATCCCCTTGGGATTTTGATTAAGGCTGTAAGGTAGTGAGGAGATTGCCCCAGATGGGTGTGAACCTGATAAATAAAAGTAATGTTCTTCTATGCACAGATTATATTTTCCATCACCCTTTTTTCTAGTAATTATCTCTCTTTTTCATCTCCCAAAGTGCTTTTTTCTTTCTACTTTTGAGCATGCTTAAAAAAATAGGAATGAAATTCAATAAGTACAACTCCATGGGATGAGCTTCAGAACTGGGAGGTGTTTATTAATCAGGGAGTTATCAGAAAGTGACAAAATCACATAGATGAACTTTTTTTTTTTTCAACGTTTATTTATTTTTGGGACAGAGAGAGACAGAGCATGAACGGGGGAGGGGCAGAGAGAGAGGGAGACACAGAATGGGAAACAGGCTCCAGGCTCCGAGCCATCAGCCCAGAGCCTGACGCGGGGCTCGAACTCACGGACCGCAAGATCGTGACCTGGCTGAAGTCAGACGCTTAACCGACTGCGCCACCCAGGCGCCCCAATGAACTTTTTATTCTAATCTCTATGCTAAGATATGAAATATTTTCCTAAATGTCTTATCCAGCTTCTTTCACTTTCTATTAGTGTTTCACAGGTAGGATGAAATATATTTATCTGGAAATAAAAACTGGCAAAATCATATTACATAATTGTAAGTTATGAGCATCTTCAAGTTGTTGCTTAACTTTGGAGATAACACTGAAGATTCTTTAACCCATGCTAGAGGGAAATACATCCAGATTTAGTCATACTATCTTCTTTCCCTTGGTCACGAATAGTTAATGTTAGTGATATCTTTGGACATATACAAGTATATTCATAAACACACATACATTAATGTTGAGTCATTTAAATACCTTTCAAATCAATGATAATTTAGAACCATTGATATTGAATGCAAAAACGTACTAAGTGGTTGTAAGAAATGTGATGATTTTAAAAGTTCACTTGGGAATTTATTTCCATATAAACTCCATCATGAGCTAAATATTAGCTAATCAAATGTAGCTGCCTCTCATTCTGCACTATATTTAAAGTGGTTATTTTATTATAAAAATGGTATAGACATTTCTCCCCATTATCATTAGTCTATCACAGGCCTTTATAAATATGTCCTGTTAAGTTCCTCTTAATAGAGTTATTTATGATTAGCCTAATATTCTATGATTTTGTCACAGTTGAAAATGTGTATCTTTTTAAATATTTTTAAGATTTTTTTAAAAATTTGCAATGCCATTGTTTGGTTTTTGTATATCCAATATATTTTAATTTACATTCCCACAACTGAAGTGATTTAAAAGCAGTAATAATGTAATGTGTTGAAAGGTGTGAAGGATCCTCATTTTTATGATTGTAGCTCTTAACCCCTTCTCCAAAAGGAAGTAAAATATATCACAGACAAAATAATAAAGAAGAATAATGAGAATAATGTACATACATTGTATATAATTCTATCATTTAAAGGCAATAATTTGAAAAAGGTTTTCCCCCTTTTATACATTCTTCTGATAACCACTATTTACATAGAAAAATTTTACTACTATTTGATGTTAACATCTATTTGTCTCAGATTTGGAATAATTTACTAACACTCATATAATTACAACAAAAATATAAATTCTATAGAAAGCATTATTACAGCCCAGGTGATTTTTTTTTTAGGACTATGTTAACTTTTCATATTTTTACATAGGAAATTATTAGAAGCAAGTGTGCAACAAAGATATTTAGAAAATACTATTTTACAAAACCATTAAAATACGTTTGAACGATTGATGTGTTCTTTTCTCTGAAATTTATGCTTGTGAATTAAATATGCTTGTGAATTCTCATCATTAGATTAAACATTATTGTGTTTTGTGGGTGATGGTGCATGCTTTGCAGGTAGACCAAAGAACTGCATAAAAGGATGATAGAGTATAAGACATCTTGTTTGTTTTAGAAATTGACAAGTACAAAGGACAGATATGGTAACCACTAGTATACTAACAAAATTATTCTCAGTGCTTTCATCAGAAATTTACCAGTAGAAATAAAGGAAGATAATGCTGTTCCATAATTTCCCCCCCTTTTTTTTTTTAAATAAGGTCATAGTCTAGTGTTATTGCAAGTATTCTTTGTTGAATGCCTTGTGTTTTCTTCCTGAAATTATAATCTTAAATTATTTCAGTACAATTTTGTAGTTTGTAGAAGTCAGTATGAGTATCTTTCAAAAAGGCTAG
Source organism: Herpailurus yagouaroundi (assembly GCF_014898765.1). NCBI lineage: Eukaryota > Metazoa > Chordata > Mammalia > Carnivora > Felidae > Herpailurus > Herpailurus yagouaroundi. Next base: position 74,812,607 of record NW_024412391.1, read on the forward strand.
AATCTCAGGAAATAAAGTAGTTATAAACCTTTTACATATCTAATTTTCTAAGCAGTCATTGCTAATCTCCTCATGTCTCCACCATGACCACATTTGACAAGTACTGGATTATGTATCCTGCTGTATTCCAAAATGCATTTCACATTTCTTACTTTTTGTTTCATAAAAATAACCAGATTGGGTACACTTCTAAGATACTTTATTTGGGTCAATCTTAATAAATATTCATTGTATAGGAAGTTGTGCATAATCCACACTTTAGAAGTCAACATTTAAAATAAATCTACAGTGTTAGGATTAAATTCTCCTTTAGTTCCACAGATACAACATTTGGTAACACTTCAGAAAACAAAGCCACAAATTTTAAGGGTTTAATGTTGACACTTCTCAATGTCTTATAATAATTATATTTTAACACATTTGAATCATGTAAATTCTAAAATCTGCAGGATTTTTTTTTTTTTGAATCAGCATTAAAGTTGTCTGAGACAAAATACTTTTCTCACTTTCCAAATATGTACTTTTTTAGGAAAAAAGGAAGATACTAAAATATGCTCCTAAACAATTTTTTGAATACTTTTACTAGCATAACATTTTTTATACACCACCAGTATTTTGAAACATTCATTTTATTTGTCATGAGCTCTGTGATACCTGCTGCTGATCAAGGAAATATCTGATCAAAATTGATTGTAGGCTAGAAGCCTTACCTGTGTTGAAATGTAGCATGATGAATTACCACCTTTCTGTTGCTTCAGCCTATTGGTGTAGGTATACCAACAATTAATTTAAGAAAAAGGAGACCCAATGTTCAGGTAACTGTGAATGAAGTTAGCAGTGGCTTCAAATACGCTAAATCAGAGTTGAGATTAAGCTTCTCTTCCTAAAGCATCTGATTAATTCTGCCTTTCCTGACATCAAGCTTCCAGAGCATGAGTTGGAGATGAGCATCGTTTCTCAAACTGGAGCAAAAGCATTATTAATGATGGCAGGGGGTATGCATTTGCTAACTTAAGATTGCTAGCAAATTATGTAATGTCGTTAATCAGAACAACTATAATGAGATGGCTTCTAAAAGTAAATTTGTTATTAAAATTGTGAAATTAGTGTCCCATCCATGTTTTCCTAACAAGTGCTTGTAAAATTAACTTCAAAGTGGAAATAAAAAGACAGTTCTGGTGTGATAGTTTCTGTAAACCATACATTGCAGGCCAAAATTTCTTTGAATTTCTAAAGTGTGTCTTAGGATTAGAGGTTAGAGAAACTTCCCTTAAGCTAATTAAAAATGCCCAGAATTGCAAATAAATATTGTAAATTGTTATTGTCTGACAAGTTCATTGCAAAATCTTTTCGCTTTTGTCAACAAAATTTAAATGTTACTTTATGTGTGCATATTTCTATAATTACATTAAAAATAATCAGTAGAGAGGATACTTCCTACAGTTTAGTACAGTACAGTATGAGAATTGTTGCAGTTACAGAATTTCAGAATTCCGAAGGAATTTCAGTATGATTTAATGTTTTATATGTAATCCTATCATTGCTCTAAAAAAAGTTAGTGGCATTATTATGGACAGGTAGTATGATATTGAGAAGATATTATTAAACTATTTTACCCCAGTCAACCTCATTTTACTTTAACTTCTTCATTGGAAAAGTAGGAGGATTGAATAATGGTTGTTGTTGTTTTTTTAATTTTTTTAATGTTTATTTATTTTTGAGAGAGAGAGAGAGAGAGAGCCTGAGCATTAGCAGGAGAGGGGCAGAGAGAGAAAGGGAGACACAGAATCCGAAGCAGGTTCCAGGCTCCGAGCTGTCAGCACAGAGCCCTATGCGGGGCTCGATCCCATGAGCTGTGAGATCATGACTTGAGCCGAAGTCGGACGCCCAACCGACTGAGCCACCCAGGTGCCCCTGAATAATTGTTTTTTAACCTACGTGATATATTCCCCTAGGAAATTAAATATATATATTGATCTACAACTCCATCTCCTGAAAATTCTGAACTAATGTGACCAGGGATGGGACCCAAGTTAATAAATAGTATTTCAAGCTTTCCAGGTTGTTCTAAAGTTGCAGAGCCACTGGATTAAAAGAAGCTTCAATTTTCTTCTAGCTCTAGAACTCTGTGCAATCTGAACTTCATGTTGTTGCATCAGTCTTCATATCTTTTATGACTTCTATAGAGGTTAAAATGAAATTAGTGTCTTTTCTTGATTTATTAAATTGTCTCCTGTTACTCTCCTTGCATGCTTCTTTTTGTGTATTATCTTAAATTATACTTTTTGCATTCATGTATATCCTAGCAAATTTTCATTTTACAGTGCTTTCAAATGTTGCATGTAAATGTTATAATATAATTTGAAAATAAACAACCTGAAAAATGGTTTGTTTTATTTTTACTTTCTTTCTAAGGAAACCTCAAATGGCAAACTAGCAACCATACAAGACTTTAGAATTTTAGGAATATTTTTTGAACTATGTAATATTTTTAATCATCCTAAGCACTAATTATTTCTATTTAAAATCTGTTTAAAGGCATTCTGCCTTTTAGTTCTACAAATGTTGTTGTCTTTATGTCAGCTGATACTAAAATTTTACACATGAAAAGTGTTATATATTTAAAATATCAGACAAAAGCATTAGGAATGAAGGGACTGGATTCCAGTTCTCAAAGTTCACTTGGTGCTTTTTTATTATAAATTTCTGCTTTTGAATTTTTCAATCATTGTGCCTATGATGGGTCTTTTAAAAATGGTCAGCTAGATTGCCATTTAAAAAGTACAAGTTTTGCATTGACATTTTGCTTTTACGATTTCATTTTCTTCTCTGTGTCTTTATATGTTGGATTGGGACATGATCTTCATATTGCCAATTCTTCCCGATAATGCCTCCGCCATGCATGCTGTTTGGGTCTGGTCATGCTATGCATTATCCATTGCATGTAAGATAATATTCTTATTTATGTTTATATTTTATCATTTTGATTATGTTGGCTTTGTTTTGCAGTGAGTATGTTAAATTTTTAATGCTGTTATGGTGTTTGTGTGAAGAGGATTTATTTCAGGGAACTTTAAAGAAGCAATTCTGAATTATATTGTCCAATTTAGAGTATCCTTTTATTAGTGACATTCTTGGTTCATTTTTTTAAACAAAGGATTAAAATTATTTTCAATATTGATTTTTATTTTATATTTATGAATTATGTTACATTTCAAATGAATATTTGCTTCTGAGGCAATATATTGCTATCTAAACAATGGTCAGTATTATCACCTATTAAGCAGTCTAATAGTCATTTGTAATATTCTAGAATCTTCTGATTCCAGACATCAAGCTCATGAGCATTGTATATTTTTTAAATAAAAGCATGAGACACAGTTGAGATTATTGTTTTAATTTGCCTTTAAGAGTATCCATTCATCAAAACCCATAGGAGTCATAAACTGTCATCATTTAAATGGAGTTATATCTTGAAAGAAAGCATTTTTGTCATAATTATAAAATAAATGCATGCCATATATAATGTCATTCAGCATTGAAGTTAGTGTTTATTTAATTTATTTGAATTATTGTTATTATTTTGGGTAGTCAGTCCAAACAGTGTTTAATTAAAATAGTGATAATCTCGTTCAATTGATGGTCCAAAAAAATAAAAAATAAATAAAATAGTGATAATCTGAATGTATTTTGGAAGAGCCTGTGAATCTGAAATCACTAAAATTCCAGTGACCTTGCACTAATACAGCATAATTTATATTTATTACTTCTATCTAATTAATTATCACATTTTGGTGGTATTTATTTTAGTCCAAATTAAAAATCCAGTTTCTAAAATCATTTAGTTGTAAAATTATCGACACCTATTATGATTTGATTATTCGAACAAACTTTGATAATCTATTATGGCACGTTACATTCTTAGCATTGTTATAAAATAATCAGTGTATTTTTTTTATCAAATAGCTAAATAAGTCTTCATTTTATGATTGAGAAAATTTTTAAATGTCATATGAGGTAAACTTGCCAAGCTAACAGTTTTATTTGACATAGTTATAGAAATAAAGAGTATGCCTTATTCCACAGTTAATTTTACTTATTCACACGAGCAAGAAGAAGCAGTAGGAGACATTAAAGCGAAAACCATATCTAGTGAACCCAAGGATTAATATTCTAGTTAGATTTTAATTACAATAGGTAATCTTTATTAAAGTCCTTATGACTGGACCACGTATTTTATCTTATAAAATTTACTTAATTTATTAAATTCAAATGTAAAATTTCTAAGATTCAAATATATAAAGCAAACTTGCATCTTTATGCATCTTAAGAAGAGTATGTTTAGAATAGTTAGTTTCACTTAGCAAATTCAAAGTTAGTTTTTAAAACATTTTCCCTCATTTCTTACTTTTTATAGAACACAAGTAAAGAAACGTATATCACTTAGATGTTACCTTTGTTTTATTGCCAAGTATGTTATCCACGTGGCTTCATTTTGTTCCTTTCCCATCCTATGTAAAGGAAAAAAGTTTCAAGTAGATCTTTGATTGTCATATTCACATGGAACTTGTAATTATAAATGTAGTATCTAACATACCACTCGAAATGAGACTGTCTTCAGTTGGTGGCAAATTAAAATTTTCTTGCTTCACTGAAGCTCAAGTCCCTACTCTATTATTATCTTAAAATACATGTATGCAAAACAATATATCTTTGTATAACTGTTTTGTCAGCCGTTTAATACACCTTAGGTAAGTAACTTGTATGTAATTATTTTTGTGTTTGAATATACATTGAACTGTTTACGTACAACATCAGTTTTCAATGTCATATATGCTTAATTATTATTATTTTCTCTGTAGAACCCCAAATCTCAGGAGCCAGTAACTTTGGATTTCCTTGATGCAGAATTAGAGAATGACATTAAGGTGGAGGTGAGTATGTGCCTGATCAGGTCAGATCCTGGGGTTCATTCATTCCACAGTATCTGTTGAGCCGCGTCATTGTGTTATCTTCTCTCCTAGATCCTGTCCACACAATGGTGAATGTTGTTTGTCTTTAAAATTTCTAGGGGTGGGCTCTCTTATGCAAATGATCATATGAAAAGGAATGAGTATTTTTAGTTGGGTGTGACATTAGTTTCTTTCTTTCTTATCCCATAGTTAGAGGTATTTTAAGTGTTTCAATACAAATAGAACTTACAAATTGCAATAAACATCGCAGAGATGGAGGACATTGCTACAGAACTAAAAGAAAAGTTGGAGGGAATCTAACCATCCAGCCACCCAGTGAGCAATGTGAAGGGCAAAGCAGCCATGTTTGTCTTTGTATACTTAAGCCAGAAACATTTCTATGTTATTTCAAAACTAAAACTGCATGCCATTTCCTCTGAGAGGGTCTTCCTTAATAATAAGGATAACTAATAATAATATTTATTAAGTACATAATATGTGTCAGTCATGGATTCTCATCAGCCTTTGAAATAGGTGCTATTATTATATTATCTTTATTTGTTGAACTGAGGATAGATTTTAGGTCCAGAGAGGTTAAACAGCTTGTCTCATTAATCAGCCAGTAAGTAGCAGGACCAGCATTTGGATCCGGCTTTTGCGCTTCAGAGCAAAGATTTTTAAGATTCTTTTATATGGATTAACTTCTCCTCTCATCTATGCAAAGGCCACTTCTTTGAGAATTTGTCGTGGTGTGTTTTAATAGGCACTTGCTTTACGCGTTTTACACATTGACTCCCTCACTGTAGAACAATAGAATGTAATTATTCGTTATTATTACCCAAGACCAAGACATAGTGCTGGGATGTCTTAGGTGATCAATGAATGTTTGTAATAAAGTGTTTTCAGGTGATAGAACAGGATCATGTAATAATAAAGAGCATGGTCGTTGGGACTCTGATGCCGCTGAGTGACTTTAATATTATTTAACCTATTACATCTCACAATCAGTCTCATAAAGTAATCGACTATTCTTTCATTAGTTGTATTTTAAAAATTAAGGGGTGGCTGAAGATAATTAAGGATACCTTTATTATTTTAAAATAGGTGAAATGACTGTAACGTGGTAGCTTAAAAGAATGTGGTAACTTTTTAAAAGAATATTCCCAGAGAAAACTACAACTACTGGTACAAACAGCCTATTTTTATTCAGTCTCTTGTAAAATAAGGTATAAACCTTGAAATATCGATACTTTAATGGTCATATTATGGTAGTCACTTGAATACGTGCAGTAAAGTGATTCTTTCATCTTCCCTTAGATTCGAAATAAAATGATCGATGGAGAAAGTGGAGAAAAAACATTCAGAACTCTGGTTAAATCTCAAGATGAGGTAAGGATTAAGTCAGGCTTATTAAACAAAACGTATATATACATAATTATATTGGTAGCTTATCTTTTGTATTAAAGCAGTATTTATAAAACAGATGTCTCAAGTAAACATTTTTTAAGGTCTTCGCTGGAAGAGTATTTTTAATAATATTTTTAACTCTTTTTAATTTTTCTAAAGCATGTTGCTTTAAGTTTCTTGATGCTTTAATAACAATATATTTTTGAAAATTATATTTCATGTCTCCATTTTTTATCATCTTAGGAAATAGAACACAATTTAATGTTGTGCCATGTTCTTAGCCATTTCATCATGCAGAATTGAAGAAAATATGTAATAGCTGTGTTATATGATTTCTACATGCAGATCTTCTAATTGTTGGGTTCCATATATTATTTTGTTTGGTGTTTTAATTATTTACTTTTGTGTGTGTGTGTGTGTGTGTGTGTGTGTGTATCTTCCATCACTATTTATGCACTTTATGATTGCCTTGCATTTAAATCTGAAACTAAATCAAGAGATAACCCAACTACACCCATAAATCACTGGTACAAATAAGTAATAAACTCATATTGTTTGATACTGGTGTGGAGGAACTATGTATATGAGCAGTGTGTCTATCCATTATCAGTCACATGTGGAGTAAATACACAGACATTCACATATTTGAGTATTTAAAAAATATATGGAATCCAGAGGCTTTGGAGCCTGGAAATTTAAGTGTATGTGTATAACTTACATCCTTTTCCTCACATTGTTATCCTTTTTAAATGTATACATTTCTTGAATTCCTCAGCAGATCTTTGTCTAGGGTGGAGCTAGGATCCAAATGGGATCATTCATTAGCAGGTGGCTTTTCTCACTTAATACCGTTAGGAGTCCCCAGTACCAGAAGACAGGAGGACGTATATATCGATTGCAGTCATTGTTGAAATGTCGATTCTCTTTACTTAGACTTTAGCCATACTCGTGACCCGCTTACTCCTCGAGGAAAGATGTAAACCATTCAACAATTGTGCCAACTTTTCCATGTTGTTCTGCCAACGAGAACTCTTTGACCTACACATTCTATCCTCAAGTTATACATTAATTTTGTTTGTTTTGAGTCACCTTGATATTTTCCCAGTTTGCCATATTTTTTGCCATATTTTTATGAGTAATATGAAATATGTGAACCTTTATTTTTTTAAGAATTTTACTAGTCTAAAAACCTCATAATTCCTGTTCTTCCTGCCTCTGTCCTCTACACACATACAGTAAATCATAGGAATATTTGATGTATGGAGACAACATGAATGGTTGTTACAAAATGAATCTGGCATTATACATTTACTTTATTCTCCCAAATTAAGTTTTAAGACTTAGATACTTTCATTTCATCAATAAATTATAGAAAATAATAGTATTTAGTCCAGCGGTCAGTTAAATTCGACAGTGATTTTAAAGTGATTAGTGTATTGCCGAACACCAAGTAACATTTCAGTGAATATTACTGTTCTGATGAGGATAATAAAGCTGGAGATAACTAAAACAAATGTAAAGATGCATAATAGCCATCACTATTCCTAATGGAAGAAAGAATGATAATTTCTTTACTAGTATTCCATAGTGACCTATGAACGATTCTATATCCATCAAGTTATTTTGCTCTGTACTTCCTTTCCCTGGTGGATTTCAGTTTTTTTCTAACCTTCAGTGGTACTAAGTAATTCGTCTCTTATGCTAAATACTGTAATAATGGCTTAATAAGAATGATAATATCCTAATCATACATTTGGATGTACAAACAGTACATTGCTGTCCTGATATTACCAGTTTCTTATAAATGCTGTCTAGTATGGAAATATCTGAGGCTTCTTTAACATATCCTAGTCCTATTTTATTATTAAAATTGTATTTTAGAAAATGTTTCCAATGTTTTGACGTTTATAATTCAGCATGAATTACTAATATTTTGCACTAAAAAGACTTTAAAAGTTATGATGCGGATGTTTATGTTTGTGCTAAAATTTTGCTTTACACACACACACACACACACCCATAACAGAACAAATAAATGTAGACTAGAGCAGACGTTTGTGAAGGAAGGTTTGGAATGACCATAGTATTTATAAATAGATTTTAGCGTTCTGCTTTTTATATGAACTCACATAGAATTTATAAGGTGATAACAACCATATCAAACTTTTTTTCTAGAGATACATTGACAAAGGGAACAGGACATATACATGGACTCCTGTGAATGGCACAGATTACAGGTAATTAACTGGATTTAAATATGTATCGTATACCAGAGTATTCAGTTCTGTGTCTTTCACCTATTTTTAGTAGCAATTTTCATAATAGATGAATATTAAGTCCTTGCATTTTCATAAACCATTTTCATTGTAATTAAAGCAGAAAAGTTATTTTTTCCAATGCAGAAATGTATTAAAATTAGAGCTTCTGATTTTTCAAAATGGAAAAGATGGAAAAAAGCTAGGAATATAAAATTTGGAAATGAACACATATGTGATATAAATCTATTTGATTTATTTGTATATATTGCTGTTAGCAATAATACATGTTGACAAAATGCCCTAGTCATTTGTAGTCATCACTTCCGCTGATTTCCTCATTTAAATTCAGTTAGTTTACATTACTTACCTTTTGCAAATTAACCTAAAAATAAAACCCCCTCATAGTATGATCTGATATAAAATGCTCAGTTGGTAATTTACCTTCCCTAGTGACAAGTCTGTAATATCCTGATCACACCAATGGACTGAGCATTGGAAAACTGGACAGACTAATACCCTGTAGTGTCTTGAAAATTCTCCATTCTTCACTCACTGAGCATTTCCTTCGCTTTCTTGGTGTAACTCTTCTCTGAGGTCATGGCTTTCCCTGTGGTCCTACATCCTACAGGCTCATAATCCTCAGGTTGTTATGGATATTTCCTTGTTACTCATTCTCTCTTCCTCTTCCCTAAAATCCCTCTCTCTGAATCTTAGATCATCTTCCTCTCAGTCCTATAAGATTTCAATTCCTGGCTCACTGTACAGTCACATAGATCACTGTTTCTGATGCTATTTTTGACATACCCACACTTATGTAGAACAAAACAAAAATTATTTACTAAGTCAACTTTTAAGAAGGTTTTAAAATTCAAGCTTGAAGTTTTTATTAATAGATTTTACAGACATAAAATTAGTCTGTCAGATTACTGAAAAGTTTTCTAAATGTTTACTCTCAATTTCTCTACTTAACTGGTCCTGAGCTGGGAATAGTTTGCAAATGAGCCAGGTCTGTGGAGCACACTCTAATAGCATTGAGATAGATGATTTTTTTAGCACCTGATCCTTCAGTTTATCTCCTCTTCACTGTGTGGGAGTGTGTTCTCTTCCTTTTTTCTTACACGAACAAATTTTAAGTTAGAAAAACTTGATCTCTTTAACCCTGACAATGAGTCAACAATGATGGCAGTCATAATTATACGTTGAGAGTATTTTAGTCATTATAATTTGTTTAAATGTGTTTGTAACAGTCTCACAAATGCCCCCTACATGCATACCCTTACCCTCCCACAGACCGTGATGGGACCAAACGTGGCCAGATTGATACCCCAATTCTGAGTATGTTGCTCCTTGTTCACAAACATTTATTCGCTTCCCATTTTACTCCAGCTTAAATCTGGACTTCCAAGGCAGATAGTCTCACCACATGTTTCTATCCCAGAGAGCCGCCTATCATGCCTCTCACCACCCTCCTCATGGAGTCACTGTTCTCTGGCCCCACCTTTCCCACTTTGTGATGTTTTCCAAACATTTGCTGCCCAAATCTACATCTTTGGGCCAGATTCGGTCTATTTTCACTATAAGTGCTTCTCTTGAATCGCTGTACAAATAAATTCACAAACAACGATGGAGAACAAAATATAACATCTATATAAAGAGGGGGAGGGGGAAATTGGCATGTTTTGATTTACTGAATGAAGTACCAAATTTCATGTAGTGATTTATGCCTTCTTAAGCTTTGTTGTAATTTAGGTATTACAGTTTGAAATATAGTAAGTAATGATTCTAATAGAATGCTGTTTTTTTAAATGATGAATTTAGTTTCATAGAGACAAATGATTGAGCTGAAAAGTATGTTACATTCCACTTAACTCTGTTAACCATGTTTATGTGAGTCACAAAAATATTGCGTGGGCTCTATCATCCACCTGGTGGCTGCTGGCTTTATTAGGTTTTAATCCCCAGGAGAAAATAAAGCAGCCTTGGTCTGTTGATTTTATATGGAGGGAGACAGCAAACACTGCATATGACAACATCATTGACTCAAAATGTTGGTAAAGATCTTATCGGCTATAGGTTGAAGAAATAACCGTTGCCTTGAGGTGGAAATAAATTAAGTGTAACTATTTTTCTATAAAATGAGGTGTAGCTCTTAATAACAACCTGAGACATGCAGGCCAATAAAATGTATATTTGATATGTCAATTTTAAAACTTCTCCTGTGTTCCTCAGGAGTTTCAACACTATTTTTATGGTACATGAGATGTAACCCAAGCTTAGAGAGTGACACTGCAGCAGCCACATGATATAACGTTATCGGTTTTAATTAGAAGTTTCTCTTAGCAATAAATGCTGATGGAGCAATAAAAATGTCCTAATTTCCCTTGAGAGGAATTTGTAGGAGACAATCTTCAAATGCTCAGTAATTCTACTCTACATTTTATAAATGGCAAGTGAATCATGAAAGGTCATCTTGCTTTCAGACTAATTTCACTGCTTATTTTATTTTTAATCTCTCCCTCCACTTAAAGGAAGTTACCTATAAAATGAATGGGGAGATTTTCATTAAATCTACATAACATTTTATTTCTCTGACCTTTCCCCATAAGGATAGTCTATGAATTACTTAATGAAGGAGAAAGATTTGGGAATTGGAGGTAACAAGCATCCACTCATTTTGCTATCTTGACTGCAAAAATAAATTGTAGGAAATAAACCCTTGCTTTTTTTCCCCTTTGTATTTTTAACATATATTTTCATAAGAAGGAAAACCTGGAATTTTATATTTTGTCCTCTTCTGTACTGTCCATAAAAAAAAAGCAGGTAATGAGATTATAGTTGCACATTCTCAAAAGCTTGGGAAACATGCAGCTTTAGTGACTTAAGATCTGCAAGTACATGTAAATACTCAGAAGCCTAGAAATGCACACCTTTTCCTGGGCATTGCTAAATTTTAGATTAAGTATTAAAAATGAGTGCTAAATGAGTCACTTGGTCACATTAATCACGCGTCACTTTTTGAAAATACTTAGGTCAGGGAATCTTCCTGTACCTTCATTTTCTTGCACCCTTAGTTCTTAAGTTTCCTTCTGTACTAAAGCATAGCAAAGGTTATTCGCAACTGTAAATGTGGATGTGGAATCATTAGTTATGTCCTACACAAATATATTAGCCATTTCAGGGGTGGAAGAATTACACATATGCAGTTGTGTTATTTGAAACTGCATACTATGCAAATATTCTGACCCCTTTTATATTCTGTAGGAAGAACCAATAGGATGAGCAGGCAGCCTTTCTTAGTGCTAGGAATTAATGTGAATTTTCTTACCAGCAGACACTGGGGAATTTGCCTAAAGACTAGAGTCTTAAATGGTCAGTATTTCACCCCTCAAAGGGGTATGTTTCAGATGGGTTTATGCATTGCATAGTAAAAATGATAATACCATTTATGATTGTTAAACGGTGGATGTTTGCTACAGAGCACTCTAACATAATGCATATTTCATGAAAGGGTATGCAGTGAGTGTAATATTTATTTTCTTTAAACATAACCTTAATATTCTTTTTCAACACTTGAAGTATTTCAGTACACTTTTCTGAAAATACAGTACACATCACATTTCTTTCTCGGTGAATTCATGGGCACATTTAGTAGCTTATTTTCCTTGGTGTCTCTTCTGATTCCCTACGAGATAGAGAACTGGATGACTCTGGATGGCAAGACCGAATTAAGTACTCTACTTACTGAATGCGTTTTCCTGTCACAGTAATATGTCTCTTCTTTCCCATGAGGAAGATCTTTGGATTTTCCATTAACTGGATGTGTCTTTTTTTTTTTTTTAAGTTGTTTGTTTGTGTTTATGCTTCTCTTGTTTCTATTGCAGTTTGGCCTTGGTATTACCAACCTACAGTTTTTACTATATAAAAGCCAAAATAGAAGAGACAATAACTCAGGCCAGATGTAAGTACTATGAAAGCGACCCCAGAGTCTATTTATCTCGTAGTATCAGATGTATAAATCTGTCTAGATTTTAGAATGCCCAAGGCCTATACATTTTAGTAGGTGTTACTACCAAATCTACAGCAATGATTCTAACCCATTCCAAACATGCAAGGAACAAGAAATATTCTACGTGGATAGAATATGAGCAGGTACCCAGTCTCACTGGCATCCCCACCATCCTACCCTGCCTTGCTTTGTGCTCATAGAATCATTGCCGTGCTGTGTCCTCTGTCGCTGTCATTTGGAGGGTCTGCTAGCTGGTGCAAAATGTTTCGCATCGCATAGTCTCTACTCATGGCACTGTGCTAATAAGGCTTTATCTTTTTTTTGTTCTTTTTTCTTTTTCTTTCTTTCCTTCTTTCTTTTTTTTTTTTTTTTTTTTTTTTTTGCATTTGGCAAGAATAATATTGTGCTCCACATCTACTTTGTTTGAATAAATGAAATTGCATTGGTCTTTGGCTTGGCAATTAACTTCCTTCTCATAATCTAAATTAATGTCTTCAGTGGCTCAAATGAATTATTTTTTTAAAGCATCATTTGGAATGTGGAGTAACTATTAACATTAGTGCATATTTAAAGTCCTTATTAATCTTTATTTGGGGTAACTACATTTAGTAAAGTAAAATGACCATCATATCCTTTGCACATCACTTACTACTACTAATTTAAATTTGCTGTTGTGATAAGTAAAAAAGCATTATGTGTATATATACCTTTTACATCTGACCTGAAGTAAACTACTGTTTCTTTCATTCCCTTGTCAGTTCTCTTTTGCTTTCTGCGATCCTCGCCCTCGTTATGCTAATTTATACCTTTATATTTACACTTTCACTTGATAGATAGATATGATGGTCTTTTGACAACCAGCAACTTTGCATGAGCTAGTACTTCACTTGATAAATGATGGGATGACTAGTTGGTCTTTGATGTTTGGTAAATGCTTCTGAATAGAGGGTAACATCACCGGTATTGCACCCGCGCTAAACACTTTGCAAACTAGACCCTTGAAATAACCACAGTACAGAGAGGATGCTCTAGTAGTAATTGACAGGATATACCTTCCAGTCTTCAAAAGATGTCTTTTTTTTTCCCAGACTACAGCTGTACATAAATAAACCTTTGATCTATGCACAATATTTTTATTCAAGAAAGTCATTGAATAAAATATTGTTTGTGACCCCCTTTGCTTTACCCTCTTTTTTTTTTTGTTTCCCTGCTTTCTCTTTCTGATGGATTTTCACAGCAAAAAAGGGCAAAATGAAGGGCAAGTATTTTCTTGTTGCTCAATTTCTTTGTTTAGTACACTTGACATATCCACTGATATTTCCGTTCCTGTTGGATATTATCCTCTGTGCTTCTCATCTGCTAGATTTTCCTCCATGATCGCTCAAACCTTAGCGGCAAAAAAGGGGGAAAGAATATGCTTGTGTTTTCATTTGCAACCTATTTCACATTCAGGTTTTTTCTGAGGCATAAATACTTGTGTGTTTGTATGCTTCTTCTTACTCATTTACATCTAATATGAAAAATGTTACTAATTCACTAAAGACATTGATGAGTTTATTGAAATCATTTTCTTTACCATAATATTGATAAAAAATTTATGTTGACATTTTAAATGAAATGACCCTGAAGCAACATTGCTATAAAAGATTGGTTACTGTAGGGTGAGTAAATGGGAAACTTCTAAGACAGCATTTTTTTCTGATATAACTGGTGTAATTTGTGTGATGGAATTAAAATGTATTTTGCAATTATATTATGAAGTATTGAGAACCTTTACATTCATTGATGTGTTTCAATTTAGGATATAAGTACTTCTCCACCACCCCCCCCCCCCCCCCCTTAATAGGTTATCATTCTACTATCTTCCTACTATCATAGAAACTCAGGATGCATATTGTGGATTGCTTATCTAATCCTGTAATGTTATCTTTGCAGATTCAGAAACACTGAAGCCAGATAATTTTGAAGAATCTGGCTACACATTCATAGCACCAAGGTTGGTTTTGTTTTATATATTTGCTATACCTTGTGTGGATAGGTAAGTCTTTGGTAACAGTTCTGAGTCAGACCCATGCCAAATTATGAAGCCAAGGGAAGCAATAATTTAAAACTGTAACAGTATTCTATTCATTCTATTCATTCATTCGCTCAGTAAGCAACTACTGTAGGCTAAGCAGTGTTGTGATTCAGGCATACAATAGTGAATAAGACAGATGTAGACTTTGCTCTTATTAGAAATAACAATGTATCCATCAATAATGAAGAGCTGGGTATTTGCATTTGTGAGTACACACACACACTGTACATGATGTAGATTACTCTGTAATCCCCATCATCTATTTGAATCATTCCCCCACCCATCTCCCTTCTAGTAACCATCAGTTTTTTTCTCTATACTTAAGAGTCTCTTGGTTGGTTTCTCTCTCTCTTTTTTCATCCTTTGTTTCTTAAATTCCACATAAGAATGAAATCATAGGGTATTTGTCTTTCTCTAATGAATTTATTTTGCTTAGCATAATACTCTTCAGCTCCATCCATGTTTCCAATGAGATTTCATTCTTTTTTATGACTAATCTCTTGTCTGTATGTACCACGTCTTCTTCATCCATTCATCAGCCGAAGGACACTTCAGCTGTTTCTATAATTTGACTATTGTAGATAATGCTGCAGTAAAAATTGGGGTGAGTGTATCCCTTTGAATGAGTATTTTTGAATTCTTTTGGTAAATAACTAGTAATGCAATTGCTGGGTTGTAGGGTAGCTCTATTTTTAAATTTTTGAGGAACCTCCATACTCTTTTCCAGATGTCTGAACTAATTTGTTTTCCCACCAACAGTGTAAGAAGGTTCCCCTTTCTCCACAACCTCGCCAACACCTGTTGTTTCTTTTGTTGTTGATTTTAGCCATCCTGACAGGTGTGAGGTCATATCTCATTGTAGTTTTGATTTGCATTTCCCTGATCATGAGTAATATTGAATATCTTTTCGTGTGTCTATTGGCCATCTGAATGTCTTCTTTGGAAAAAATGTCTACTCATGTCTTCTGCCCATTTTTTAACTGGATTATTCATTTTGGGAGGTGTTGAATTGTATCAGTAATTGTATCTTCTGCCATTCTGTAGGTTACCTTTTAGTTTTGTTGATTGCTCCCATCACTGTGCAGAGGCTTTTCATTTTGGTGAAGACCCAGTAGTTTATTTTTGCTTTTGTTTCCCTTGCTTCAGGAGACCTATCTAGAAAGAAGTTGCTAGGGCCATGTTAAAGAGGTTACTGCCTGTGTTCTCTTCTAGGATTTTGATGGTTTCATGTCTCACATTTAGGTCTTTCATACATTTTTGAATTTAGTTTTATATATGGTGTAAGAAAGTGGTTCAGTTTTCCAAACGCCATTTGCTGAGGCGACTGTCTTGTTTCCATTTGATGTTCTGTCCTGCTCTGTTGAAGATTAATTGGCCATATAGTTGTGGGTTTATTTCTGTGTTTTCTATTCTTTTCTATTGATCTATTTGTCTGTGTGCCAGTACCATACTGTTTTGATTACTACAGGTTTATAATATGACTTGAAGTTGAGAATGGTGATGCCTCCAGCTTTGTTTTTCGTCTTTCCTTAGTTCTTGATTCACACTCTGTAGCAGGCACATAAAATAATATTCAAATTAACATAATTCTATTAATCTAAGCTAAACTATTGAAGAACATAGATTCAGAATCGTGTATTACTAATTTCTTACGTTTTATACTTCTTAAAGAAATTACTGTAAGAACCCACAGACAGCTCATAAAATTAAAGAGTAACTCAGACTAATATTTTTAAAGATTTATTTTACTGTTTCTTTATTTTTGAGAGAAAGAGAGAGACAGAATGAGAACAGGGGAGGAGCAAAGGGAGAGAGACAGTCTGAAGCAGGCTCCACACTTTGAGCTGTCAACACAGAGCCTGACGTCGGGCTCGAACTCACAAACCATGAGATCATGACCTGAACCAAAATCAGACGCTTAACCAACTGAGCCACCCAGGCACCCCTCAAACTAATTTTTATGTAATCCTAAGGACACCTGAATTTTTGGTCCTTCTTGAAAATGGGGAATACATATAAGGTACATCTCTGTTAATAAAGCATATTCTTGGCTTCATGAGATTCTCCCCCTTGCATTTCCTTCAGTGTTTGATACTGCCCATCCCACAATTCTTGAGTACTCTTTGCCTCCTCTTGCTGTTCTGATTTTCTTCCTCCCTCCCTCCCTCGGCTGCATATTCAGTCTCTTTAATGAGCTTCTTTTCTTCTGCAGATCACTTACATGAAGGTGCTAGCTTAAGGTCTCTTATTCTGTGTCTATAGACATACCACCCATCTGTCCGATGTCTGTAGTTTGGGGCAATGCTTTTGAAATCCACAAGATGGCCATGATGCCTAGAAACAAAACAGACATAATATGTGGTTTATTGGCATTACATTACAAGATAGGATCAAACATTGTCTACCTACACAATTTGAGACATTCCTGTTTATGGAAGACAACAGGACTATCTCTTCAATGTGTTTCAAAGTCAGTGTCTCCTAGGCATTTGTCTTTGCTTCCTTCCCTTTGTGTCTAACTTTTAATCAGTCACCAAGTCTTGTCAAACAGAATTTATTTTACAGTATCAAGTATATCTGCCAAACTCTGCTGCCTTTGTTCTCATTCAGGCCCGTGCTTTCCCTTTACTTAAACTGGTGCAGCTGCTTCCTACTTAATCTCCCGACTTCTCCAAATCCCCCTTTCCTTCCAGTCTGGTCTCATTTCTGTAACTAGAGAGAGTTTCTAGAATGTGAATAAAATTATGTTTCTTGTCTGCTAAATATGAACCAATAGCTCAGTAGTGTCCTGGTGATAATCTGTACTTTATATCACAGCTTTAAACTGTTCTTACTAGGTCCCAGTTAACAGTGTGGTCCTCAGACTCTTCTAAATCCGGGGCCATCAAATTACAGCCTATAGACTGCCTGCTTTATACAAAGTTTTATTAGAACACAGCCATACTTGTTGGATGATGAATTGTCTGTGGCTGCTTTCACTACAAAGGCAGAATTGATTAGTTGTGGTATAGATCTCATAACCCATAGAGTCTGAATCATTTATTATCTGGCCCTTCAGCAAACAGTTGGCCAACCTCTGCTTTAAATTCCAACCACACTAAACTTCTCTCAGTTCCTACATGTGCTGTTTTTTTTTTTCTCTTCTCCTCTAATTTTCTCTTCTGTTTTGGACTGTACTTAGACACACCCCACCCCTTCCCAAACCCCAACTTCAAAGCTCCTTGATCTAGGAATTCCTTACCCATTTTCACTGGATTAGACAGACATCTTTGCTGACTGCTTTATAGAATACTATACTTCCTTTACTGGCCCATTTAATGTTATTTACTTTCCCCCCAAAAAGCCACAACTCCATCTATTTGACTTATCTAGTATTCAGTACCCAACATCACATCCATTGCCTGACACAGAGTAGGTGCTGAATAAATACATTTGGTGCCTGTAGAATCTATAAATATGTAAAGAATATTTAAAAAATCATTATTAATAATACCTGCAATCTTACCACTTGTCAAGATAAGTAACTGAGCGTCTTAAACTACTAAAACCAGTTTTAGCTAGAAAGGAGAATATAAAAGAACAGAATAAGAAGAGTTTGAAATTAGATGTGCTATATTGATAAGACTCTCATTCCATCTCAGTTCTGTGTTTTGTCTCTAGGAAGCTTCTTCATTCATCTCTCCCAAATATTGACTAGGAGGCCACACAGACTGACTTTCTGAGCTTTACTGTTAGATAATGTGGAAAATATGGTAGAAGTCCCTGTACTCACAGGGAAGATAAACATATCTTTTAGTTCCGGTTCCCAATTTGTACAAAATGATTGTTCACTTCAGCAAGGATTAACCTATGTACCATTCTTGTGGGATGGCTGAAAGAGCAGAAAGTGCCCGTGTGTTTAGGGATGGAGTATATATGAGAGAAGGGAAGAAATGTTAGCGTTTGTGGGACAAACCAGTGAGTATCCACCACAACGAACATGTTAAGTAAGCCTTTTACGTGAATGATTATATTTACTGCTCCAGTGAACTCTATACTAAATTAGTAGTATCGTCCCATTTTGCAGATTAGGCAATTTCCTTGCTCTTTCAACATCTGAGCATGTGTGTTGATTATCAAATGCTGATCAATCTCAGAAGACTATCCAGTACCTCTCAGTAAAATATAAATTCTTGGAGCATTATTCCTACCTTTATTTTTTTTAATTTATTTTTTAACATTTATTTATTATTGACAGGCAGAGAGAAGAGGAGACACAGAATCTGAAGCAGGCTCCAGGCTCCGAGCTGTTAGCACAGAGCCCGTCCCGGGGCTTGAACCCACGAACTGCAAGATCATGACCTGAGCCGAAGTCAGAGGCTTAACCGACTGAGCCACCCAGGCTCCCCTCCTATCTTTAAAAGACATGCAGTCAAAGGGATGAAAAGTCCAGGGGCGCCAGTATGGCTCAGTCCGTTAAGCATCGACTTCAGCTCAAGTCATGATCTCACGGTTTGTGGGTTCAAGCCCTGGGTCAGGCTCAGTGCTAACAGCTCGGAGCCTGGAGCCTGCTTCAGATTCTGTGTCTGCTTGTCTCTCTCTGCCCCTCCCCCACTCACACCCTGTCTCTCTCAAAAATAAACATTAAAAATAATTTAAGAAAAAAGGGATGAAAAGTGTAAAACATGAAATATTTTTGCTCTTTATCAGAAATAAGAGAGGCATTTCAAAGATGAAATAGAATGAAAAAGAATACTATGTGATATCTATAATTAAATGCTAATTGTGGGAAGAAGTCCATTTTAGCTCTGTCGATAATGAAATGAGTAAAGGTCATGCATCCTTTCTAAACCAAGCCTCTAAACTAAAATTTTCCATGAAATGAGAAGTTTGGTGGGTTTTTTGTTTGTTTTTGAAGTTCTGACATTTTACTGTTTTTCATCTGTTGTATGGACCTCGTTATAATAATGGCAGCCTCACATTTATGTTGCTTGATATTTGTTCTCGATTTCCAAACCAGGATAGCAGTTCTCCATGTATGGTTCTCAGAATCCCATGGGTTCCAGAGGCCCTTTCAGAGAACCCACCAGGTCAAAGGTGTTTTCGTAGCACTGTGAAATGATGTTTGTCATTTTCTTCATGCTGACATTTTCACTGACACTATAAGCAGTGATGAGCTGATACCTTAGCCGAAATCAAGGCAGTGGGCACTCAAGGGTGCTGGTAGCCATCATAATCTTTATAGCCAGGCACCCATGTGAGGGAAAAGCCCGTTTCACTATAAAATACCCTTGATGGAAGCAGTAAAAATTATTAGTTTTATTGAACCTTTACCCTTGAGTAGATGTCATTTTATATTCAGTGACACGGAAATGGAAGTTCTGCGTACCCGAGTGCTTGGCTGTCTCACAGAAAAGTACTTGTGTGATCAAATTTAGAGCTAAAATAGGTGTTCTTTGCTCTTTTTCCATGAAATATTTTATTTGACAGAATGCCTTGGGTATTTGATAAACATTTTGTCAATAATCAATCACCTAAGGCTTTCACTTTAAAGACAACAATGGACTGTCGCTAATGACAAAATCTGTGCTTTGCAACAAAATTAAGAATTTGGGTATTCTGTAACTAATGTTTCCCAGGAGTTCGAGACCAGCGATGATATTACTGAATGGGAATTTTCAGTTTTATAATGAGATGTGTCATCATTTGGAAGATCAGCCAGTTTTCCAATAATCAGTTTATGATGTTACAAAATCAGATTCTTTTTTTTAATGTTTGTTTTTGAGAAGGAGACAAAGTATGAGTGGGGGAGGGGCAGAGAGCTATCGAGACACAGAATCCAGCAGGCTCCAGGCTCTGAGCTGTCAGCACAGAGCCCGACGTGGGGCTCAAACTCACAAGCGGTGAGATCATGACCTGAGCTGAAGTCTGACACTTAACGGACTGAGCCACCCAGGGGCCCCCAAAAATCAGATTCATTGGAAGTTATATTCTATTAAGTCAGGGATTAAAGAGATTTGCAAATAGGCAAATAGAAATTTGCCACTTTTGTTTACTAGGTTATTTTTTAAAGACAACAATTTCTCATAAAAATGTTAACATATAATGGGTTTCTTCTTGATATTTAGTGAATAATATTTTGAAATTTCTCAATTTCCATATGAAAACTCCAAATATACAACATAAAGCAAGAATAGTGGATTAAGAATGAAAGCTAACCTTTATTGAGCACCTATTGTTCACAGGGCGAGTCCTTAATAAATATTAGGTACACCACTCACCCTTTACTTAAGTCAAAGTATTGTTCAACAGGTTGCAGAGTCACTTAAGTAGTAAAAGAAAGTGTTTTCACTTCCTATAAAAGGCTGTGTACTTTTTAAAAAGTTGTGACTTTCACAGCTAATATCCTACAATATTTTGTTTTTCAGAGATTACTGCAATGACCTTAAGATATCAGATAATAACACCGAATTTCTTTTAAATTTTAATGAGTTTATTGACAGAAAAACGCCAAACAACCCATCCTGTAAGTATACACCCAATTTATAATAATTGCTTCACCATTGTTATATCCAGAGCGGGCAAATCTTGGTTCAGATCAGTGTGTTGGTATGCTGGTTTATTTATTTACTTTGTAAATTTTTAGTGGTAAAATGTAACAGTTTGGCCTTTTATGTATTAAAGAATGTTTCTTTCACTGTGAAGTAAAATCAAATTTTCAAAGCCAAGTATTAGATACCTGCAAATGTTTCAGTGTAAATAGGGCACCTTTACCCTTGATCCTTTCAAATTTAAGAAACTTAATTTTTATGATATTTTGCAAGTTTTTCATTGCATTTTTCTTGCCATATAGAGAAATACATACAGCATTTATAGATTTATCTCTTTCCTCCAATTTATATGAACAGCTTTAAGATGAAGAGAATAAAAACAAGGTATAAGGTATAAATATGTCAGTCAATGGTTTGTTTTCATCCTGACATTCTGTTTTGATCACCATTAACTTTATAGTGTAAAAAAAATGCTTCTGTCATTTTTCACTTTATGAAGTAAAATGTTAGAATAAATAAAAATGTTAACAATTAGTGTTTAACCAATACATTTCTTTCAGAGAAATTTACATCATTCGGAGAAGACCTTTTAGAGATTAATGGTTTCTTAGCATTTAAAATCTTAACTGTGTTTTCCTCCTAAAAATATCCTGTAAAAAAAGTACTACCAGGAAAAGATGTACCGGAAATGGGAAATGAGAGGAAAATTAACTGCCTGCCAAAAATTACCTTAGTAAATATATTTTTTTTTTTTAAAAAGGAACCATAACTGAGTTTTTTCTCCTTTCCTCCTCCTCCCTTCCCTCTCTTTCTTCTTTAAAATCTTTTTCCTTTCTATCAGAAAGGATTAAACAAGGCACTTGCTCGGTTACAGGAAGTGAACTGAAGCGTCTCACAAATTAAAATTTATCTCCTAAAAAGAAGTAACTTCCTAGCATCATCAACATTAGCTACCAGAGCAAGAATTAGCTGCTCTGAAAGCCAGCCAGGGTAGAGCAGGTCTACACTGATCTGACCGAATAGGAGTGTTTCCAAATCTTTCTACTCCTTGTCAGCTCAGTCTGAGTCAGAGCCTTTTCATTGTTATGGTTCTTGTTCTTTTCCTTTCAGTAAATTACAGGATTCCCAAGAAAGAACTGGTGTAATATTACTGAATATTCCTTTAATTGGATGCCTCTATGGGCACCTGGGTGGCTCAGTCTGTTAAGCATTTGACTCTTGATTTTGGCTCAGGTCGTGATCTCATGGTTCCTGAGTTCGAGCTCCACATTGGGCTCCACACTATCAGTACAGACTGAGATACTCTCTCTGCCCCTCCCCTGCTCAGGCTCTTTCTCTCTCAAAACAAATGAGTAAGCATTGAAAAATTAATAAAAATATAAATTGGTTGCCTCTAGCTCCTAGGCAAGTATAAATATGTTGAAACAAAAGTACATTCAGTATCATAGTGCTAATATCCATATCGTCTCTTCTCCCGTGTCTTCATTTCACTTCATGTTTTTTTATCCACCTCCCCTATGATCCAATAGGATGCTTGTGGTACTTAGATAACCATGTGAAGTGTGAGATTTAATTATAAAAAGGTAACAGCTATAAAATTTATATTTTCCTCTGATAGTTTTACATACTGCAGTTTTCTCAATCATATTTTAGGTCATGTTATCAAGTAATATGTAAAACTAAAAGTATCAGTGATTGAAATCTCAGTGGCTTCCTTTAAAGGGGTTTGGGCGATTTTGATTGTGCTTATGGAAGTACTTAATCCACCATTAAAATTAAAATTCTCACTGCTTATGTTCATTTATTACCTAAATGTTTACGCTGTAGAGTCTTTCAGCGTGTTCGTATCTCCTCCCCGGCTCCCGCTTTTTTGAACTATTCTAACAATGAGATTATATGTGTATAAAATGGTAAAGCTCAGTACTGATGACCTGTTTATGTATTATATGCAGCAGGGGCCATATTTCAAGACACATTTTAAAATTACGGTATAATTAAAATATGAATGAAATTGTGAAATTGCTCGCAAGAGTGATTTATACCACAAATTAGAATAATCGTTTCATTTCTTTTACCTAAAACGATTTGCAGCAATTAAATTGCATCATTCACTTTTCAAATGGACTGTTTGTGAAAATGATTAATTTTCTGACATAATATAATGAAAATAGTTCCTAAAATGAAGTCTACACTGTGGATTGCACTGATCCTTTAAAACTGGAGGATATATTAAATTTAAAAAATCAACTACAATATTTTCCAGTCTACTCCTCACCTTTTACAGTAATAGATATTAAGTAAGACCACATATTCCTTACCTGGATAAAATAAAAATTTTTCATAAATGTGAAGTCTTAGTATGTGTAGGTTATTCACAGTGTCATGGGCTTAAAACACAGGACCAAGAGAAAGGAAAGAAGGTGAAGTTTTTTTGTTTGAGAATATGTATTAATTGACCCTTGGTCATTGCCATCTGCCCTTTCGTGACCTTTGAACTTGGGCTATTTTTGTTCTCTGGTTATTCCAGAAATGACAGATTCCAAAAGCCAGCCTTGAAATAGTGCTGGTCCGTGCTAAGTTACTCAGTTCTTTCACCAAAGCAAACGAAGAAAAAACTATATTATGTAGTTTTATATTTACATATAAAATTGTCCATCAATTATGATAGATTCGAATCGCCATACTAACCTATAAAAAAGAAGAGAGAGAGGAAGGTTATTTCCTTAATGTTTCTTGATTGACATACTTCACATATCTTTTTGAAAAAATTTACAAAATAATTTTCTTTTAGAATTGGCTTTTCTATTCTGGCCATAGCCTGAAAACTGTGAGGCAAGATGAACAACAAAAACATGCAGAAAATTAATACTGGATATGGTTGTTAATTCATAGAAATATTATCCACTCTAAATTGATTTAACAAACAGAGAATATATTTGTTTCATTATTATCCTAATGAAAAAACTATGTGGATGTAATTGAGGCTATCCTTTTTCTATATTAGGTAATACGGATTTGATTAATAGAGTCTTGCTGGATGCAGGCTTTACAAATGAACTTGTCCAAAATTACTGGAGTAAGCAGAAAAACATGTAAGTATTTGTTCCTATTTGTATATATATACATATATATATATATATATATGTATATATATATATCCTGCATTTCAATTTAGCTTTTCTCTGAGAAATTTTTGGAAACTAGGGCTCATAAATTTAAATTTTACTAATTTAATAACAATTTCATCTTGGAATTGTTGACAGCTTGTATTTCCAGTGTTGGGTATGTGTCAGGACTAACATCTACATCTGCCAATACTTATCTTTCCACACTTACACACTGCAGTGGGAACAAACCAAATTTAAAAAGGCTGAATTTCCATGTTTGTGATCAAATAGGGATGCTAGTCAAGTGGCCTTTTAATAACACTACTATTCACCCAGTCAACAAACTGAGAAATCTGATTGTGATTCTCATTTACGGTCTCTTCTCCACCCCATGTCCAGTCAGTCACCAAATGCTAAATAGCTCTTCCGTCAATGTTGTCCTGTCTTCCTCATAGCCAAATTCATAATTTCCAATTTCTGAGAAATTACAGCACTGCTTATATTCAGTCTATACTCAGGGCCTCCGATTCCTCTACCCACACCCCCTATTCTGTCCTCCATAGAACGCACCCCTGCCAGCCTTCCTCTTAATGCAGCTCCAGTTTCAGGATAAAGGTGAAGCTCTCCAGCATGGATTTCAAGATTATTCATGAGCTGACCCTTCTTAAGAAGCTTGTCCTTGAAACTTTACTATCTGTTGCTTCTCACCTTGCCTTCTGTTTTTATAACACCAAATACTTAACATTCTTCACTAGCTTTCCTGTAACATAGTCTTGGCTCCACATGTAAGATCTTCCTGCTGTCTCTGTCATCTCTGCTAATTCCATCTTCCAAACGCAGCTGTATTGGTCTTTACTATGAAGTGACCTCGTTAAGCATCCTCCCTTTATTTCTTAGATATTTGCAACATTAAAGCATAGTTTGCATGCATTGATGTATTTACTTTGTCTTCCTTTATGTTAGGAACTCATTTTATTTCTCTTTGTGTCATCAACACCTAAATTATTATCTTACGGAGACCAAGTGAAATAAAAAATTGCCTTCTTCTGTCTTCTGTTTTAGCAAGGGAGTGAAAGCACGGTTCGTTGTGACTGATGGTGGGATTACCAGAGTTTATCCCAAGGAGTAAGTTCAAATAACATCTGTAGAAATCCGTACGTTACACGACTACTCTGAGGATGTGCACATTATAAGGAAGCCATTCTGTAGAGAAACTGATTATTAGATTAAAATGGAGTCATTTAACATTACTTACATTATTAAAATACCCTACTTCTTTAAAAATGCTATTATATGATTATTCAGTGATCCTTTTGGATATTTATTCCAAAATCTAAGACACAGTACAAGAGATTTTTTTTCTATTCATACACACTCAACGTAAAGTTTATAGCCTATTGGCAATATTTTCATAGCACCTCATTGTTTTCACTGTTCTTCAATGGATCTTATCTCTGTCTCCAAAATAGTCTGTCACCTAGGGTGGGGAGGCCTATTACTATTAATGGACCTATTAAGTGACTTGTACGTCATCACCTGGATAGTAAAACTGCAGAGTAAAACCAAGAGCTTTTTCTGACCCTTGTTATCTGTTCTGTGGTGATTTATTGCTTATTAATGAGTATCATTAGATGTAGACATGTCTGTAAAATTCTGTGATGTTCACAGAAAAGTAGGTTATCAGGCAGATTCAAGAATAAAAATGATGAGCCATTTCCTCTTTAGGGCTGGAGAAAACTGGCAAGAAAATCCAGAAACATACGAGGATAGCTTCTATAAAAGGAGTCTCGATAATGACAACTATGTTTTTACTGCTCCCTACTTTAACAGTAAGTATTACTCAGAATTCAGCCATTCTCAATTTCCTTTTTTTTAGATAAATTATTACTTCCTGCTTTCCCCAATAACCATAATTGTTCAGAACAGCCCTTATTAAGTGTATAGTATACGTGTGACATTGGAAGGACAGAAGCTTCCATTTAGTTGAGGTAAAATGCACACACGGGAAACAATCATCCAGTAATGTAGAGATAGCATATCAACAGGTATGTATAATGCATAGAAACATATGTAGATAATCCCTCATTTCACAAACTGCAAATCTATTAAAGAACGTGTAATGAGTTTTAAAGACATCATCAATCAGTTTAGTCAGTTTTAGTTAAATATATTATTTATGAAAATTATCAATAGGCCACATTTTAAACTATCTTATTGGATTCTTTCCCAAAACCTTTCTAATTTAATCCCTGGGCTTCTCTGGGGGTAGGTGTTATTCAGCCTCATTTTTACAAAAGGGGAAACCAAAGTTCAGAGAATTTTGGCATCTTGTCCAGGGACTTACGTCTAAAGTGCAAAGGCTGTTTGGGGTTCTAAGATCAATCTTTCCACCTCAGCAGCCTCTCCACTCAGTTAGCAAGTGTCACGAAGCAGAGATTTGGCCTGCGTCCATTATGTTGTGGACATGGATGCAGCCAAGCTGAATAAATTCACATCCCACGGACACTCCAATGGGTCTGGTCAGTAGAGGAAGATGAGAGACGACAACCCACCTCCTCATTACTTATCTACACTAGAATACTTAAGCAAAATACCATCCACCTATCCCTCTTGAGAGAAATTCACTATTTGACTTATCTAGACAGGCCTGTGTTCCTTTTTTGTTGTTGCCTTCTTCTTTTTTCAGAAAGCGGACCTGGTGCTTATGAATCAGGCATTATGGTAAGCAAAGCTGTGGAAATCTATATCCAAGGAAAGCTTCTTAAACCTGCAGGTAAGCGTGTATATGGTATATGGACATGGCCAAAATTAAATGTGACCAAATATTTCTATTAAAATCTGGCAGTACTTACCAGGAAGGCCATCAGAAACCTTTAAGCAAAATAAAGTCAAAGACAGATACACAAAGTTTTGAAAATAAAATACAATGATGTAGGAGATTGGGGAAAAATAGAACAGATACTATATAGAGGTGAGGGATTTCCTAGATGTGTATGTGTATACACTGCTGCTCAAATTAATGGAGTCAAATCAGAATTCTACATGCCAGATTGATCCAGCATTTCCACTCGGTAAGTCTGTCCTAGAAGATACTTTGAAATACACAAAAGGATACGTGTCCAAGGGTGTGAATATTTGTAGTAAGTTAAACATGAAGAGTTAAGTTTCCATCCTCTAAGGAAAAGATAAATAAGTTATAGCATATATATATACCATGTGCCTGATAAAATGAATTAGGTAAGAACCATATATATATATATATATATATATATATATAATTACAATAAAATGGAAAAATGATTCTTTTTTTGCCAAAATAAAATCAAGTAAGCAAACAAAACAAATCATAAAACTGAACATCAATGGGAAATGCAGGTAGGCTGCATTAAGTGGATGCCATCTAGTAGAAGCGTTGTTTTTTTTTTTTTTCATTGTATGATTCCGTATTTGAATGTGTAAGAGAGTGTACATTAGACCAGATTGAGAAGGTAGATAGATCACTTTCCTTTTCCTGAGGGCTGTTTTACCCCTCAGTGGTTCAACTAGATATTACCTCCACACTAACTCATTGACTGCTTCCTTCATTCACTCAATGGCTCATTTATTCACTCACTCTCCCACCCATCTGTCTGTCTGTTGGACATACATTTCTCAAGCACATGATGCATGCATTGGTGGGGCTAGCGAAGCCTCTTAAAACATTCCACCTGAGTGACCTCATGTTACAAGACTATGCCTGACACTACCACCTTTTTTTTCCCCTTTAGCTTATTGTATATATGAGTTAATTGGTGAGGTGGTTGCCAACGAGTAAAGTATGTTGTGAATATAAACGAAAGTTATTTAATAGTTTAAGAGCAGTTAGTGGTCTCTTTAATGAAAACCCAAAGAAATAAAATCTCTGTAATAAACATTACATTCAACCCAAAATTTAATGCTACTTTCTACACTACATAAATTATCATATAGCAAATGTTATATGGACATTAAAACTGCAACCTTTTCAATGAAGTCCACTTTTCAACGTATAGCTGAAATTAATTTAATTCCAAGAAATTTAAATTTGCTCAGAAATATTCAAATGTAAGAGGAAAAGTAGATAACTAAGAATCACAGCCACGTTTTTTCTATGTATGTGTCAATTCTTCTTTACATCATTTTTCAGTTGTTGGGATTAAAATTGATGTAAATTCTTGGATAGAGAATTTCACCAAAACATCAATCAGGGATCCGGTAAGATATATATATATTTCTTAACGTTTATGCTACACTCCATGTCAAATGTAAATAAGAAAAGTCAAAGTAAAGTCTTGTCAATGTATAATTTTCAGTGCTACTAAATTAAGAAGAACTATGAATTAATATTTTTGGAAAGACTTTTTTAAATTAGTTAGGAGGAAAAATATTTTGATATAATTTGAAATATTAGTTTAGATAGCTCTTAATATTTTACAAAGATGAAGCTATTGCTTTTTTTATGATGGGATAGACTGTCATTTAATCTTACTTTGATACTAGATAAATTATTCTCAGATTCCTAACATGATAATAATGTGTCATGGAAATTCTTTTTTCTATTAAAAATGTGTGGGGTTAATTGTATTTTTGTCTTTCAGTGTGCTGGTCCAGTTTGTGACTGCAAAAGAAACAGTGATGTAAGAAAATTTTTAAAATTTTAACTGTAATTTTTTGTTACTCTTGTTAAGACTTTAATCATAAAGTCATTGATGAAAGTCATTTGATATAGGAATTTTTCATTAAATGCTAAAAAATATTTTATGAAATTTTGAACTAATTTATAGGTAAGAAGTTGAATAAATTCATTTAATTCCTAACCATTAAAAATATTCACATATTAAGGGAAAGTATTTTAAAAAGCCTATTTCAGTATGAAGTGTACTCAATGTCAATTGTGTTAGATAGTTTTCTAAGTATCTTTAGCTCTGTTCCTGAGTGGGAAGTTTCTAACTAAAGTGGCCTTACTGGTTATCAAGGCAATCTTTCCTGTCCTTTATAGTTTCTCTGAATTTATTCACACAGTATTCATAGTGACAAGAAAACTTTTTGAGTTCAATTTTGCCATTATTATTTTTTTATCAAATTCCACTTATATGGATTGGATTTTACATTGTCTCCTGTTACTTCTATTTCATTATGACATTTCTTTGTTCAAATGTTAAATATGTTCAGGCCGCCTGGGTGGCTCAGTTAGTTAAGTGCCTGACTTTGGCTCAGGGCACGATCTCATGGCTTGTGAGTTCAAGCCCCGCGTCGGGCTGTGTGCTGACAGCCCCGAGCCTGGAACCTGCTTCAGATTTTGTCTCTCCCTCTCTCTCTGCCCCTCCCCCACTCATGCTCCATCTCTCTCTCTGTCTCAAAAATAAATAAAACAAATTTTTTAAACGTTAAATATGTTGAAACCTGCTTTGGATTTTGTCTCTCCCTCTCTCTCTGCCTCTCAAAAATAAGTAATTTTTTTTTTAATGTTAAGTATGTTCTAAGAATGATACTACATAAAGTATTCCCAGAATACAAAGGATGAATTCCACTATTTGCTTCCCATCTTCTTATGTGTATGTGTTTATTTCCAAGGCAAACAGTGGGTTCACATCATCTTATTTCTAGTCATGTGAAATTATAAGCCAGCAATGTTATTTTTTATACTCTTTCCATTTTACATAGACTTTGTAAATAGAGACTATAAAGACTGTTCTGAGAGTCGAGGTTTTAGCAAGTTGCTTCCACATGTCCCCAACTCTGAGAACAATGTTTTTAATTGTCATATTATACAATAAAAATTACTAAACTGATCCATGCATTTAACATGATACAAACCAGGTGGGAATTGATTTCTTTTGTGTCATGATCTTTTTTGTTTTGTTTTCTGCTTCTATATTTCAAATTATTCAACCAATTTTGATTGAAAATATGAAGTAGTTGTAAATATCCTTATGCTGCATGCTTTTTAATTTAGTCTGAAGCATGGTGACTACAATGCATTTTTAAAGGTATCTTTTTTGTCAAAATATTAAGTGTGTTTTTACATATTATTATTTTGGCTTATCCAATTTCCTGGATCATTTAGATGACCAAATGGCAAAAAGGCTATTTCTGATTTGACCTTCTGATTTGTTCAGACTCAGTTGACAGTTTTAACTAAATGGGTAGTGGTGCAGTATGAAACCCTGAGAATTTGAATCTGTGTGTGTCCTTAATTTATTTCATCAGAATCTCTGGAGCATGTATCTTTAAGTTGAAGTTTTTTCCTATTTTTGTTGTTGTAACTATCTACTGGGGCTCCTGGGTGGGTCAGTCCCTTGAGCGTCTGACTCTTGATTTCAGCTCAGGTCATGATCCCAGGGTCATGGAATCGAGCCCTGTGTCGGGCTCCACATTGACAGCAGGGAGACTGCTTGGGATTCTCTCTGTCCCTCTCCCTCTGCTCCTCCCTTGTGCATACATGTATGTTCTTTCTAAATATATATATAAAATCATCTATCTAACATAAGGTACTGATAATGAAGCCTCCTAACCTTCCTCAAATTGTGTTCATTGTTATTTTTATTTTTGTAGGTAATGGATTGTGTGATTCTAGATGATGGTGGGTTTCTTCTGATGGCAAATCATGATGATTATACTAACCAGGTAGGTACCACAGTGGGACAAAGTACAGTTTCCTAAGTGTGTTTCCCTAATCGGCATTACAAAAGTCCTTCAAACCGTTATAGAAATTAATGAGTTGTTATATTTCTGTCATAAAATAAATTTTTAAATGCTAAATATAATATAAACCATTAATGAATACATTCTAAATACAGTTTCCTGATATTAGTTGAATTTCCTTTCTAGTCATAACAGTTACTATTAAAACATGTAGTTATTATTGTCGATCTCTCAGAAATTGAGAAAATGTTTGCATATTAAATATTTATTAATCAGTAATATCTAACTTAATACATGGCTGCTTTGAACTGATGAAGTTTCTATTCCCAAATTTGCAAGTTGGCAGCACATAGGCTATTGGGCTCAAATGGGATTTCAAGCAAATTAGAATTCGTTGCCAATTAATTTCATTTCCCAATCTACATTTCTGGTTTCTCTTTAAAAAGAAAGGATCTTGGGGCACCTGGGTAGCTCTGTCTGTTAAGAGTCCAACTCTTGCTTTTGGCTCAGGTTATTATCTCATAGTTGGTGAGACTGGGCTCTGCGCTAACAGCATGGAGACTGCTTGCAATTCTGTCTCTCTCTGTCAAAGTAAATAACTAAACTTCTAGGAACAGAAAAGATAAAATTGGTCAACACTGAGCTTTTTCTTAACTGGCCGTGTTTATGGACTGCAGTTGATGAGCCTCAGGTTTGCTCCTAGGTTCCTGTTCTTTCTCTAATATCACCCATTTCTCTCAGTCACGCTGCTTTCCTCTTCCCCACAAGGAATTCACTTGTGATCTTAATGCTTAGTTAACTGTGTGTATTCCTTCCACATGCATCACACCAAGCCACGGAGCAAATGCGAACCCCTAACTAAGCTCTTCTCACTTCTTTCGGAATATCCCGTGCAGCTTCATTGCTTTGGTTTTTAAGCTCCAGTAGTTTTAGTTCCTAGTTCGTCTTACTTCTTTTCGTTGCAGCGGTCGGGGTGTTAACATGTGGAGTGAATTTGAAACTTGATTCTTTTGTCCTCTGTTCCAGATTGGAAGATTTTTTGGAGAGATTGATCCAAGTCTGATGCGACACCTGGTTAATATATCGGTTTATGCTTTCAACAAATCTTACGATTATCAGTCAGTGTGTGAACCTGGTGCTGCACCGAAACAAGGAGCAGGGCATCGCTCGGCATACGTGGTCAGTAATTTCCACCTCGTCCATGCCTCTTGCAGGAACACTCAGTGTCGATTAACATAACGACTTTTTCATTATTTTTATAGCCATCAATAGCCGACATATTACACATTGGCTGGTGGGCCACTGCAGCTGCCTGGTAAGTCACAATTGTGTTTTTACTGGTAATGAGAAAGGGGCGGTGAAATAGTAAAGAATTTGAGGACAGTCCAGATTTTGTGACACGTGAATAATTGTTATGGAAACTACCCTGTTTGTTTCCTAAATGACATACTGGTAGTTTTCACAAAATGATCAATTTAACACTGTTACTGTCACTTGGTTTTTCATATGAAAACAATATGCTCATGCAGACTTCAGCCTCTTCAAGATCTGTTGAAACTTTATACCCAATTCCCTAAGTTTTAGGTGTATCAATCTATTAAAGGTTTCAGTTAATTGCCTTCAGTATCCAAATTAGATGTCTCCGTCATCAAATTCAAAGCATCATGACTTATCTTTTCAGCTCTTTCCTATTCCAACAGAGGCTGGCAGAGTTTTAGAGGCATCATGTTGCTGAAATGGATCTAATTCTCTCTTTTTACTGACTTAACCTCCCTACCTCCTTCAACACCTCACCTACACCCTACCACCTATGAAAACAATACATTTAAACTGTTTAAGGCACTGTGGAAAGTCTGTAAGATCAAATGCATCATTGTTGGGCTCTGGTCAGTCAAGTAACTCAACCTCCTTTTGTGTCTGGGATCCCTCGTCTTCCTTCTTCCCCTTCTTTGTTATCATTGCCCAAGCCTTATGCCTTGTAGATTAAACTTTAACGTTCATTTGATGGTGAGGCTTTCCCAGCAAAAATCATATCAGTCTACCAGTTTATGAAAGTAAGAAAGATTTTAGATTAAAAATCCTATTTTTGGTGAAAAATGGCACTTTCTATTGTGATAGTGATATTTAAATATTAATTTACTCAGGCTTTTTAAATCTCAAAGTAATCCTCATTACTTTATGATTGGCTTTATGCTATTTTCTGGCCAGAATTTACCTCCTTCACCCCCCCGCCTTTTTATTTTATTTTTTTCCTGAATTCAATTCCAGATGATTCTATACTAATATTTGGTTCAACTGTCATTTATTGGAAAAACTGAAATGTGCCAAGTGTCCTATATTTAACAGGTATATATTTTAGTTCATGAATGTCACGTTATGTATTCACAGATACAGTCTATATTGTAAAGTAAATGGTTTGCAAACCCATGGCACAAAATCATTTTTGTTTGATCTTTTGCTTTATTCCACCATAGAGTTCTAAAACTAAAATAAGCACCCCTGAATGAGAAAACTATGGCATGAAATATTGACACTTTTCCTAGGTACCACTTTCCATGATCTCATTTCTTGTTAGGCCTCTTCACACTTAAGTGGTCCCTCACTCGGTCCTTAACATGTCTGACTTCGCAACTTCTTTTGCAGAAACAAATGTACGGTGTTTTGTAAAGTTTAAGAAATAATTATATAAAAATACTCCTCAACTTTCTATTGGCAAGGTCTCAACTTTTTCCAAGCAGATGAGGAAGAAATGTGTGTGTGTGTACCTGCAAGATTATTCGGGTTTTTACTGCATTATTTGTAAAGGAAATATGTAGATTTTTGTCAATAATAATTTGTATTTGCAATTTAGGTCTATTCTACAGCAGTTTCTCCTGAGTTTGACCTTTCCACGACTTCTTGAGGCAGGTATGTAGTTACTCAGCTATTGTCCTAATAAAATTTTGTTTGGGGATGTGTTGAGTTCTCCTGACCCAAGGATCTGGAAACTTTTTTATGTCATGTCGGCCTCTATTTTGTAACTCTTATCTGTTGGATTCATTGCTTCTCTTGACATTTAATGGGCGCCTATGAGGGACTGCCACTACGTCAGACAATAAATAAGCCGAGCAGGGTGCCTGCCCTTAATACATGCGCTTTGCTCCATGGAAATGAAGGCTCTTGGCACTGACTGTAGCGTCCCCTCCTGGTGATCTTTGTTTTTTCCACAGTTGAGATGGAAGATGATGACTTTACAGCCTCTCTGTCAAAGCAGAGCTGCATTACTGAACAGACCCAGTATTTCTTCGATAATGATAGTAAATCATTCAGTGGTGTGTTAGACTGTGGAAACTGTTCCAGGTAATTTGTTTCTTCCTTTTAGGGATAGTGTGATTTCACTAAGAAATTGTATTCGCTTTTATAATCATTACAGAAAATAACAGAGACTGTTATTAGAGTGTGAGAGAGACATGAGTAACTATTTACAGTTGGAAATAGATCTTTAGTTTTGCTGAATGTTGTTTTTTTAATTTACATTCTTTAGGATTGATCCTAACTGGTAAGTGGTAATCCTTTTGACTATAATAATAGGGTGAATGAAATTCTACCTACTTTTAGGCAGAACAAAGAGAAATGTGGTTATATTTTAATGTCTTTTTGTCTAAAAAGAGAACCCCTTTAAAAGTTTTTCTAAAGTTGTAGAACAATATGAACTGTAGTAAGATTAGAATTAATCGTCATTTTGAGTAAGTCTAAGCTAAATACAGGATTTCATTTTACATTTACTTACTAAATAGGTGTATACAAAGATAGTCTAGGGAGGGACGTGTTTTACTTCTACTCTTCACTGGAATTTAGAATTGCATGTATTTTTGAATTGAAACTAAAAGAACTAGGAGAAAATATCACTTCCTAAAATCAAAGCTAAGGTGAGTCACTAGCAGACATAAACATGTTTAGCCATTTTTGGAAGATATTGAGAATTTAATTTGGCTAGAAGGGATAGAAGAAAAAGCCAAGGTGGGCCTTTTCAAAGTCATGAGAGAGAGTGATAATCCATGTCATAGGATCCCTGAGAATGGGGGGGAGAGGCACTTTGTTTTTAGCAGAGGAGGGCAGGTTATTCTCGAAGAAATGTTCATCTAGGAAAGAGGAAATGTGAGGAGGCGAGGATATCTGAGCATGTGAAAGGGCTGGAAGAGTTGCTAAGAGATCCAGACTTTTCTAACAGAGAACTGTTTTCTGGAAGGAGTTAAATGAAACTAGTGTGAATTTTTAACAGACCTGGTCCGTATGACTTTATGATTTACTTTAGCAAACCTCTGTGTCGTAGCAAGACCGTCTATCCACTTTAGCAAACAGTTTCGTAATCCTTTGGCCTTTGACTAATAGATGTCATTGATGGCAATCTGCTTTAAAAATTGACTACAAATCTTTACAATTTAAAGTAATCAGGATATTAAGTGGAATCATGGTTGCTTTTGATTGGCTTTATCCTTGTGCCCCAAGTTCAATGGAGAAAAAGAAAATCATTTTCTTTTTAAAATACATCATCATAAAGAAATTAATCTTCAGTGACAGATTAACATTTCTATTCGTGGTTGCTAATGGTGGCAGAAGCAGTTTAAGACATGCAAAAAATACGGCATGGAAGTTCAATCCCTTATTCTGTCTATATCTGTGTTATCCAGTTCAGTACTTACCAACCACTGGTGGCTGTTTCAATTATAACTAATAATACACATTAGTGCCTCAGCCACATTAGTCACGTTTCAAATACTCGATAGCCTAGTGTGGCTATTTACCATATTGGAGAAAGCCGAAAACATTTCCATCTTCACAGTAGTTTGGTGAACAGCACTAGTCTAGATTTACTTTGCCATTGGCTTGGGCAAGATGCTTAGTGTGGGCTCCAAAGCTTTTAATGTGTAAAATAAGGTAATTTTGTTTATTTTCAGTAATAAATACCACAGTTTCTTAAGCATGTCAAATAAAACCTTTATTCTACGGGTTGCAACAACTCAGCAGTGCTTATTTTGCATTGAAAAACAAAGGTGACACTAAAACATGTGTTGCAATTTTCTAGTATCGAGAGAGGTAATACACTGTGCATGCTAATAAATAAAACATGGTGATGTTTTCCTTCTACGTATTCTCATTTTGTTTTACTGTTTATGTGGGTGATGCTTTGTGTTTCAACATGTCATATTATATGTAAGAACCTTTGAAAGATTTTAATTTTTGCCCAAAAGAAAAAAATGCTCATTTTCTGTGATTTTTATAACTATTTCTTTTGCAGAATCTTTCACGTAGAAAAACTTATGAACACCAACTTAATATTCATTATGGTTGAGAGCAAAGGGACTTGTCCCTGTGACACACGACTGCTCATACAAGCAGAGCAGACTTGTATCCTTTGACATCAGAAATGCTTGGAATCAAACGCGGTCTTAAAGTAATGCTTCTTTAACCTCGTCACACTGATAATGCTCATCAAGAGAATAACATCACACAGCATGCCGTGATTACCTCACACAGGCAGAATGAACCTCTCATGCAAAATGTGGTTCGAATGTGTAGACTAATGATGCCACCCAGGCACCAAGAGAATGTGAACAGTTTCTTGCTCATATGAGGCTTTGTGGAGGAGGCAGTGCAGTTTTGCAGGTAGATCTGGAAATTTCGGCTTGCATGCAGGCAGGGGCAGCTGGCTTGGGAATTTATGGCCATTAGGGAGTAGTGCTAGGTTTTTGCTACCTGGGACTTGTGTGGCTGGAGAGCTGTCAACATTCCACAGTCAAAAAATGGAGTTGAATATGGTGTACATCTACGCCGAAATATTATTCAGCCTTAAAAAAGAAGGAAGTCCCGTCGTTTGCTGTATCTGCAGTGGCCGTTAACACCAAACTGCTTATGCTTATAAATATGCTAAATGACAGCCCAGTGACTGTTAAAGCATCGTAGACCAGACCGCCTGTCCTTTTTTCATTTATTCATGTTGTTTCGGAGGCGGGGGGGGGGGGCGGGAATAGTCCCAGCTGTGTTTGAAATTGGGGTTTATTGTTACCAATGAGTTTATATTTCTGTCTTGCTACATAGGAGCACCCTTGTGCGGGTTCACATGTATGGCTCCATCTTATTTGCTCATTTCAGCCACTTCTATCTTTACAGGTAACTGTTGAGTAATTGCATCTGCCAAGGGCCACACCGTGTAGAGTAAAAATAAAAACCACAGTGATCTCTTCATATAGCCACTAGTGTGACAAAAGAATTTACGTGGCGGTTTACTTCCTTAAATCCCTAAGTACTTGAACTAGTCGTGTGGGACTAGACTAATGGCATAGATGTCTGTCTGTTCCTTGCTTTGGGAAATATTTTTTTTTTTTAATTGTGTGGAAAGAACAAGTAATTTCGTATTCCTTAACAAGTTTCTTTAGCTGATGGTCCAGATCCTTGTGATATGGTTAAACAACCCAGATACCGAAAAGGACCCGATGTCTGCTTTGATAACAATGTCTTGGTAAGACCAAAGGTTTATTGTATTAAAATATTCTATCTCAGTAGTCATTGTCTTCAGGAACTTAAGGAAACAAATTACATTTTTAACTCAAACATGATGTCTTAATCATAGTGTTTCTCATTAACATGATGTACTTGCTGGTAGATAGATTTTTCATTTCAATACTGTTCATGGTTAGTGTAAGCTCAACAGTTGCTTCTTCTATCTGTCCTTCCAACAGAAACTGTACTTTCAAACACAATTCCCATCAATTTACTAACAATCCTAGGTCACCAATCTGATGATTTGAAACATTTTCTCATCAATAGTAATTACTGTAAATGTTATTTATGATGTGATTTGCCTCCCTTCATTGATACTCCAATCTTTAAGATACAAAATTTATTTTTACGTGTTTCTTTAGTCTTTATTTGGTATGTTTAAAAATTTGTGACATAGCTAGTTTCCTGATATTTTGTAATTCTCCTTTTTTTTTTTTTTTTTAACATGGCTCCTGACTCTGTCATAGATTTGTATTATTTCTCTTAATTGCATTTTTACCTTGCGTATATTAGACCGGGTCAGTTACAGAGGGCTAAGTTCATAAAATTTTGCAAAACATCTTATGTCATGTAAAGATGATTGCTGCTTTTCCTATAGGTCAGCTGTCTTCCTCCAAGAAACAATCTTCTGACATACTATGCATGTAATCAGCTTTATGTTTTTAAAACCATTTTAATTAAGAAACTTGATTCTCAAATGTAAAGGCCACACCACAATTCTGCCTAATGTGAAAAACGAATTTTAAATACAACATTTCTCAATTCTGCCTCTGCAAGGTGTGCCTTTGCATTAAGTGGCTTGCATACTCCAATGAGCATACAAACTGAGAGCGTAATCATCTTAGGAATTGTTTATTCCCAAAAAATGTCAGATCACCTATTAATGTACGTTTATAGAGGTTGTAATTTATTTAGAATAGACTTGTCTAGTATGTACTTATTTACTCAAATACACAGAAAAAAAAAGGGAATTTTCATAAATATTATCCAGTTAGCTATGATTAGAAGAGGAACAAAAAATAAGTAAAATCAGTAATGAGGAATAAGACTTAAAAAGCAAGAGGTGTTAGCCAGGAAACCCCCGTTATCTCTGCAAGGACTACTGATCATTCCTCTTTGATGGAGAAAGTGATTCCAAGTGGCAGCTAGTTGTTTTTCTCCATTTTATGCGGTTAGACTTCAACACAAATCCAGATATGAGGACTTTTGTTGTTCTATCTACTCTATTTTCAGGAGTTTGACCCTGTCAAATCATTCCCTTAAGAATGAATGTGGGCCCAAGGATGGTGGTGCTCATTAGGGGAAACTTCACTCATCAACCACTGGTCACCAAAGCCTGAGATTAAATTCACTCAAATCAACTTCAAAGATCACATAAAAACCCTATTACCTAAAATGTTTCCAACCTAGGAGACTCTATGTTTTCATCGAGGCACGAGAAAGATTGGACAGAGACAAATTTTCAGTAATTCAAATTCCTGTGAATTATACATCCTACTGTGTGTGAAAGTACAGCTCTTGCTCAGTAGCTTAACTTGCTAATAATGTCTTGTGTTCCTTTAGCAGTGAAATGTTTTGGTAATGCTTATTTGCAATGGTCACTGTGACCCTGCTCTGGATGGAGGCTCACATAAACTGCTAACTGCCAGCAAACTGCATGAAATCTCATCTTGTATGTCTTCTTTTCTGTGTTTTCTTTCCTTTTCCTGTACTTGCTACTTTGCCCGTTATTAATAGGATCAACTTATGTGCACAACGAGTCGTGCCTGTACCATGATGTCAGCTCCTATCTCCATTTTACTGCAAGTTTTCATGTGGTGTGGATGGTCAGTCACTTTCTCTAATTTTTCTTTTTGTGTGTGTTTGGCTAGAAATTTTAATAAATAATCCATGTCCCTAAATTCATTATAATAAATGTCCTGAAAGCAGGTTTTTAAAATTCCAGTACGAATATTGTTTTGTAAATAGCTGAATTCAAATATGGCTTAAGTTTCTAATCCCAAACCCGGCATATCCTTTTCCTATGTTTATTTAAAAATCAGTATTTTCTTATAAGGTTTTGTATAAAGATTAAATCAGTACGGGAAAAATTATATGTTTCTTGATGTCTAGCTTTTTACTAAAGAAAAATACCCTGAGGATGATTATTAGAGCTGGTCATCTCAATTTTCAAAAGATGCTGACATTAAATTAATGAGCCATTTCAATTTTATCAAACATTTTCTAAGTCAATAATTCTATGCTTTCCTTTCTTTTTAAAACAAATATGACTTAATCAACTTTTTATATTTTTTACTACCACAATATTGATGCTATTAAAATATTTTAGTACAAGTGCTTCCAATTTCTAAGTTCATTTTACTTAGAATGACTTACAGTATCTAGGCTAAAATTATCACTTATTAACCTGTGACCATTTTCTGAATTATATTATTAGTATGACTGCATAGATGTTGTAGGCCCCAAGCTTGTGTTCATGGTTTCACTTACAGCTTTGCAGTTTGTTCTCTGATGCTCTGGGATCCTCATGGTTAGTGTTACTAGAGCAACTTTGATGGTGTTCTTTCTTCACTGCTCTCCAGGTATTCGTTGATTAGGAAACCACTAGATGGAGATATGGCCATTACTGTGAGTGCTGTGTGCTCATCAGAGGGGGAGAAAAGTGGAATATCAGAGGGAGTCTCAGAAAACTAGTTTTTTTCCTGGGCTAATAACATAATAGTCTTCCTGGCACAGGATTCCAAGTGAAAGAAACCTAGCTGACCTGGACAATTAAAAGACCAAAATGAAATTCCCTCTGCATGAACCTGTGTTTTCAATTGATAGAGAGGTAGCTCTCTGAAGTTATGTTTTGTGATCATACCATTTACATATGAAAAGTGTAGTGAAATCATAGGTTCCATGTTGTCTTTTTTATACCTGTCTCTATTTGTGATAATAGAAATGAAAGTAAAACATAAGGGTAAAAAATTATCACATTATATTCTCTAGGTGAGGAATAGTATAAATATTTACTCTATTTTCACCTTTGATTCAGAAGTTTACTTCTCAGTCATAGAATTTTTAGGTAAGATTTACAGGCTACAAAACTACAGGTCAGCTCCCTTGGGAGGTAAAAGATTTTTACCTTTACCTTAAAAATCTATAGGAAAGAATGCATTTACTTTTTTTCTTCTAAGACTCTCCCCTAAAAAATATGATTGAATTTTTCTTTGATATTTTTCTTTCTCACCATAACTATAACTTTACCAAGAAAATAAATAGCATTGTGGATTCAGCTGGATGGGATCAGTACATCTTAATGAAATAATTTTTGAAAGATGAAAAGAACACACCAGGGATTTCCTATTATTATTGTGTCCTTGAGGAATATATAATGAATAGTCCTGAGAAGATGA
The DNA here is from genome assembly GCF_014898765.1 of Herpailurus yagouaroundi. Classification (NCBI taxonomy): domain Eukaryota; kingdom Metazoa; phylum Chordata; class Mammalia; order Carnivora; family Felidae; genus Herpailurus; species Herpailurus yagouaroundi. Next base: position 74,853,545 of record NW_024412391.1, read on the forward strand.
TGTAGAGGGCATATACTTTACATTAATAAGACTTAAGTATTTAGAAACACAGTTATCAGTACTGAACAGTGAATCTCGTCTATGCAATGTGAGTGTTGATATGATAATATCAAAAGAAGTATCATTTTCTCTGAAACAATACAGAGTTGAAAACATAATACAAATATTACCAAAAAATACTGAGGATAACTGGCCATCTTTCCTCACACTGAAGACCAATAGAGGTCAAAGTCTAAGCTTCAATGCTAGTCTAGCTACCCAGGAATGTGTGGTGGGTTAGTTTCTGCTCACAGGAAAGCCGGGATGCTGGTGTCATCTCTGACATCTTCTAATGGATGGTATCTAAGCATTTATAGAATGACTGTCTAAAGATAGGACTCTTGTATCCTGTGCAATCCAAAAAGAGTATCAATTATAGACCACCAGGACTTCATTAAAACCCAAGGGTCCAAGTGAGACCTTTTGACAAGAGCTTTGGGGCAATTTAAGTGGTAAAGAACAAAAGAAAAATAAAGCCATGGTTTATCAAAGCAAGTCAGCCAGTAATATGTATCATCGATAAAGTTCATTATTTTATGCAAACTGCAAACCTAATTTATGAAAGATTACTGGGTACATGAAAAATGAATGTGTAGGTACGTGTATGTAGACAATACACACATGCATTTGTGTAGTTGAACACATATACTACCTACTTCATGAGTTAGTGTGGTTACTGTGTTATGGTGCAGTGTAGGAGAACAAATTGTTTGTTAGAGAACTTATTCCTATTAAAAGTCTTAGACTGTGTAGTTCCATCTACCTAAATAATTTTAAAAATACATTTTCTTTGAAGCTGCTGTAGGTGACTTAACTACAGAGCAGTTTAAATGAAAAAGTCAGCCATTATTTGGTGCATGTCTTCACCCGCAACTTGCCTTTTGAACATAATGAGTATAATTCAGAAAATATTGAGCTCTTACTATGTGCAATTAGTCACCGTGGTGATTCTGGTTGGGGAAAGAAAGGGCAACTTACATGTTTCACAAGAGAAAATTGAAAATATTTTAGCCTCTAGCATGCATGGTCTTAGAGAGCCTTGGGGCAAAGTCATATGCATATAAGTACAATTTAGGTGTTGTTTCTTTTAATGAGTAATGAAAAAGGAATTCTCTGCTGATATGTTTATTAGGAGTCTTTTGAGAGAAGTCTCTAGAAGAAAATTGAAAAAATTACCATATTTTAAAAACAAGTACATATAGCATTAGCACTGTATCATTTTTCTACCTGAGTGTGTTAAACTGAAACAAAGTACCCATCGTTAAAAATCAGACTGATTTACTTGCTTATAATGGTAGTGGGATTTTTGGTCTATCTTTAAGGTGGAGAAAATGCTAATGTTTCTCCACATCTGTGCATTTGTGATTTAAAATGTATCTCTTATTTCATAGAATAATTTCAAGTCTTGGTGTATGTAGTTGTCCATGCAAAACACATGAGAAAAGATGACAGGAAACTGAAGAGGCAGATTTGTTTGTGTGAAATCAACTTGCAGACTTGAGGGACTCCAAATAACTTATCTCACCTACCCCCTCCCTGACTGCAACAGGCATCATCACATACAGGAAACGCAACTGAACAAATAAATTTTAAAAACACTAGAAATATAAACATAAAAACAATGGATCAGAGTTAGAGATATTTTTTTTCTTTTCATAACACATTTGTTTTATGTTAACCAGAATTTCTTTGACAAAACATATCCTTACTACATGAATGGGTCTTGTTTGTATACTGATTTTCCATTCCATCACATTAACACATAATTAGCAGCTGGTCAAGAGCCAAGCCTTTACATTACTATTTTATGTTTGCAGTGTTTCTAACTAGGCTGTACCTGTGCTGCTTTATCGACTACCTACTATGCATTTATCAAGTAGTACCATACAACCTGTGTATTAGACCATTCTTCTGGGTGTGAGATATTGGAGATATATTTATACTAAAAAATATTGTTTTAATCTGGAGTTCAAATGTAAGTGAGCATCCTGTTTCTTTATGTGGTTACCCAACCTAAAGGGAAAACTATTAGAACCAAGAGAAGACCAAGTGTGAAGTCCCTGGGACAGTACACACCTTGACCTGTTGCAGAGACAGACAGTGTTATTGGAGCCGAGTGAGTTGTAGGGGTGGGGAGAGGAATACTAGAAGACAGAGAGGCCGCCAAGCTCTGGACTACATAAGGCTTTGTAGGCCATGCTAAGCCATTTGGGTTTTGTTCTGAGAGTGATAAAATTTTTGACCTATGCTTTTAAGAAGACTGTTTTTGGGTTAAAAAAATTTGCGAAAAAGCAAGAGTAGAAGCCATGAGACACGAGAGGCAGCTTTTGAAGGAGTCTAGGCCAGAAGTGATGGTGACTAAGACACGAGATAGTGAGAAGTGGTAAGTTTGGAGATCTATTTGGAAGCTAAAGTTAAGAGGATGTGCTGGTGGATTACATTTGAAAACGAGGGGCGGGGAGGGATCACAGATGACTTGTCTTTGCCCTGATCCACTTCTCCTAGAAGTATCGTTCAGAAAAAATAGTGTCTTTGGGCAAGTTTGGGGCCTTTCTGAGGCATCAGAGAGGAGAGGCGGCAGAGCTCAATCCCTGCAGAGGTCACAGGAGAGTTCAGGTCTGAAGATACAAAGTGTGAGTTTTTGCAGTTCTGGTCCAAGATGGTGACATGGGAAGTGCCAAACTCACTTTATGTCACAGACCCGCTAAACCTGTAACTATAAACAAAGCACTTTCCTCTGGAAAAAAAAAAAAATGGAGAAACGAGGTGAATGACCCATACATATTGGGTGAATGAGAAAACAACCACATTGAAACAGGTAGGAAATGCTAAGACACACTATCCCCATAATCCCTACCTCTGGCATAGCAGCGTGTAATCAGGAGGGAATTTTTAACTCTTAGCTCTTCCTTGAGGAATGAAGGGTTTGGTCTGAATACCAAGTATTGGAATTTTAAGGCTTCCATGCAAAGTGCAGTGTCCCCAATAACTATCTCTGAAAGTCTAATAGGGGGACAAGACCATAGCAAAGAAACAGTTGTCAACAGGCTCCCGAGGACTCACTGTAGCTTTCCTTCCAAGGCTTAGAGAAGATGGACCAAACATCAATGCCCTATGCCCAGTCTTTCTCTGATTTAGCACACATTTAGAGGCTGACTGCAGGCCTCCATAGAGACAGAGGAAGGCAGTGGGCCATGCCTCCACTTTGACCCTGTGACATACTCCAAGTCACTGGTCTGTCTCCGAAGGAGCTTGTGGATCCATTTGGCATTTGGCTTTTAAGACTGCTGCCCAAAAAACACCTCCCTTTATCACTTGGCCATGGTGGCCAGTAGAGCTGATCTTCTTGGGTATTGGGGGACAGTGGCAAATACACAGTTCTTAACTTAAATTCCCCCAGGGTTTGGCACAGTGAAGGCCAACTAAAATGTTCTTCTCTTAGTCATACCCTAAAAGGGGTGGGTCTATTTACATACCTCAAAAACTATTGCCTCAGGGTTCTGCCTCCAATCAGCCTGCATCCAGGTGCTGAATGAGATCATCCCCTATGGGACACAGACAGTTAAAGGCACACCCCCCACTTATTGGGAGCCACTTCAAGCCTGTGAATCGTGGTGTGTTTTTTCAAATGCACAGAAACCAACACAGAGTCCAGGAAAATGAAGATACAGAAAAACAGAAAACTTTTATTTATTTATTTTTTTTTTAATTTTTTTTTTCAACGTTTATTTATTTTTGGGACAGAGAGAGACAGACCATGAACGGGCGAGGGGCAGAGAGAGAGGGAGACACAGAATCGGAAACAGGCTCCAGGCTCTGAGCCATCAGCCCAGAGCCCGACGCGGGGCTCGAACTCACGGACCGCGAGATCGTGACCTGGTTGAAGTCGGACGCTTAACCGACTGCGCCACCCAGGCGCCCCAAAAACAGAAAACTTTTAAAAACAACAAGATAAAACTCCACCAACAGCCCTAATGGAGTTCAAAATAATGGTCATAAAGATGCTCACCAAAGTCAGGAGGAAAATGCAAAAGCTAAATGAGAACTTCAATAAAGAGAAAATATTAAAAAGTACAAAAAAGTCAAAGAACTGAATGTAATAAATCACAGTAATAACATAAGAGATAAAAATGACATAGATTTAAAAAAAACCCTATGACAAAATACATGATTTCATGATAAAAACCTTGGTCAGATGGGGTATGGAGGAACATACTTCAACCTAATAAAGGCCACACATGACAAACACACAGCTAACATTATACTCAGTGGAAGAAAATGTGGAGCTTTAACTCTCAGATCAGAGATGAGCACTGCTCTCATTCAACATAGTGTGGAAGCCCTAGCTCGAATTTTAGGTGAGACAAAGAAATAACAGGGGTCCAAATAGGGAAGGAAGAAGTAAAGCTGCCAGTATTGACGGAAAAGATGGTTCTGTGTACAGAAAAACCCAAAGACTCCCTCAAAAGACTGTTGGCAGCAATCCATAATTTCAGTAAAGTTGCAGGATACAAAATCAACATACAAGTATCAGTTGCATTTCTATACACTAATAATAAAACATCAGAAAAAGAAATGAACTGTCCCATTCACAACAGCTTCCAAACCAAAGTATTTAGGAGTAACTTCCAGGAAGTGAAAGAGCTGCACAGTGAAAACTACAAGACTTTGCTGAAAGAAAGAACACAAGCATAAATAGATATTAATATTGTAAAATGTCCGTACCACCCAAAGACAGCTATGGATTCAATGTAGCCCCCATCAAAATGCCAACAGCATTCACAGCAATAGAAAAAAATAATTCTAAAATTCATATGGACCCACAAAACACTCAAAATACCGTAATAGTCCTGAGGAAAAAGAAAAAAGCTGCAGGTATCAGATTTCTGGATTTTAGATTATACTATAAACCTATAGTAATCAAAACAGTATAGTACTGGCACAAAAATAGACACATAGCCTAGTGGAACAGAAGAGAGCCCAGAAGGAAACCCTTACATGTGTATGGTCAACTAATATTCATCACAAAAGCCAAGAACACCCCATGGGGAAAGGATAGTCACCAACAAATGGTGCTGGGAAAAGTGAACACATGCAGGGCAATGAAACTGGACCCCTATCTTATACCACTCACAAAAATTAACTCAGAAAAGATCAAAGACTTTAATATAAGACCTGATACTAAAAAACATCCTAGAAGACAAAGTAGTAAAGAAGTTCCTTGACATTGGTCCTGTCAATGATTTTTGGATACAATACCAAAAGCACAAAAAACCAAAGCAGAAATCAACAAATGGGACTATGGTAACTTTGAATGCTTCTCCACAAAGAAACAACCAAATGAAAAGGCAACCTACAGAATGGGGGAAAAAATGCAAGCCATGTATAGGCTTAAAAAATTAAAAAAAAAAAAACAAAAAATGGGCAGGAAACTAAATAGATGTGTTTTCAAAGATGACATCAAAATGGCCAACAGCTACATGAAAAGATGTTCAACATTACTAGTCATTAGGGAAAACAAATCAAAACCGCACACTTCATCTTTAAGGACACACACCTTAAAGTATGTGAAAGTAAATGGATAGAAAAATATATTCCATGCAAATGGAAATCAAAAGAAAGCTGGGGTAGCTATACCTGGACACAAAAGACCTCAAGACAAAAACTGTACTAAGAGACATAATCATTATATATTGATAAAGGGTTCAGTCAAAAATGGATATAACATTTAGAAATATTTATGCACCTGATATAAAGGGGCTTAAAGATAGTATGGCAAATATTAACAGACCTAACAGGAGAAGTAGGCAGCAATATAGTAATAGTAATAATACTAAACAGGAGACTTCAGTCGCCCACTTTCATCAATGGATAGATCATCCAGGCAGAAAATGAATAAGCAAACACTGGAATTAAATAACCCATTAGATCACATGGATTTAAGTGACACTTACAGAACATTCTATCCAAAAGCAGCATTCTACACTTTGTTCTGAAATGAACATGGAACATCTTCCAGGATAGAACATATGTTAAGTCACCAAAAAAGCCTTAATAAATTTGAGAAGATTAAAATCCTAGCAAACATCTTCTCTGGCCACAGTTGTATCAAACTAGATCTCAACAATATAAAGAAAACTGGACAATTCACAAATATGTGGAGATTAAACAATACGCCACTCAATAGTCATGGGTCAAAGAAGAAATCCTAAGGGAAATTACACACACACACACACACACACACACACACACACACACAAATGAGACAAATGACGATGGAAATACACTGAACCAAAACTATTGGCAAGCAGCAAAGCAGTTCTAAGAGGAAAGTTTATAGTGATAAACACCTATATTAAGAATAGACAAACATCTTAAATAAATTTACACCTCAAGGATTAATAGCAAATGAAGCCTAATGCTAGGAGGTAGGAAATAACAAAAATCATGGCAGAAATAAGTGAAATAGAAACCAAAAAGACAATACAATACATTGCAATTAAGAACTGTTTTTTTTTTAAAAGAAAAACAAAATTTTAGTTAGACTTACCAAGGAAAAGAGGATTAAAATAAAACTAGGAATGAGAAAAAGACATTAAAATTGTTATCACAAAATATAGAAGATGATAAGAAACTACTATATAAACAATACATGGCAAAAATTGGGAACTCTAGAAGAAATTGATAAATTCTTAAAAAATATGGAGCCTATCAAGAGTGATTCATGAAGAAACAGAAAATCTGAACATATCCATTACTAGTAAGCAGATCGAATCAGCTATCAAAAACCTCCCAACAATCAGAAGCCAAAGACCAGATGGCTTCACTGGTGAGTTGAACCAAACATTCAAGGAAGAATTAATACCAATCCCTCTCAAACTCTTCCAAAAATATAGCAAGAGGGAACACTTTCAAGCTCATTTCACAAAGCCAGCCTTACCATAATACCAAAACCAGACAAGAACACTGCAAGAATAGAAAGTTACAGGCTAGTAGCTTTGAAGAACCTAGATGCAAAAATCCTCAAGAAAATGTTAGCAAGCTGAATCCAACAACACAAAACCATATACCATGATTAACTGGGATGCAAGGACAGTTTCACATTCACAAATGAACCAGTGTGAACCATATTAATAAAGTGAAGGGGAAAAGAAAATCGTGTGATCTCAATAAATGCAGACAAAGCACTTGCAAAATTTAACATCCGCTGTGATTAAAAACCCTTAACAAAGTTGGTATATATGATCTGTACTTCAACAAAATAAAAGCTCACAGCTATCATCCACAATGGTAAAATTAGAAGAAGCTAACAGCCAAGCACCAGAAACTAACAGCTTCTCCTCTAATGCCATGAATAAGACAAGGATGCCCATTCTTGCCACTTTCTTTAACGTAGTACTGTAAGTTCTAGGCAGAGGAAATACGCAAGAAAAATAATAGGCATCCAAACTGCAAAAGAAAAAATTATCTCTATTTGCAGATGGTATGATATTGTGTATAGAAAACCCTAAGAAATCCACTTATTCAAATAAATTTAGTAAAATTTCAAGATTAAAAAAATGTAAAAAATGAGTTCTATTTTATACACTAACAGAAGTTGTTAAAATAATTTCATTTATAATTCTGCCAAAAAATCAAATACTTAGTAAATTTAACCAAGGGGGTAAACACTAAAAACTATAACATAAAAGAACTTGAAAAATAAAGGGAAAGATACTAGTTCTCATGAATTAGAATATTGTTAAAATGGGGTCGCCTGGGTGGGTCAGTCAGTTGGGCATCTGACTTTGGCTCAGGTCATGATCTCACTGTTGGTGGGTTCAAGCCCCACGTCAGGCTCTGTGCTGACAGCTCAGAGCCTGGAGCCTGCTTCAGTTTCTGTAACTCCCTCTCTCTGCCCCTCTCCCACTCATGCTCTGTTTCTGTCTCAAAAATAAATAAATATTTTAAAAAATTAAAAAAAAGAGTATTGTTAAAATGTACATACCATACAAAGCAATCTACAGATTCATTGAAATTCCTATCAGAATTTCAATGACATTTTTCACTGAAATACAACAAATGATTCTAACATATGTATGAAACCACAAAACCATAACAGGCAAAGCAACCTTGAGAAAGAAGAACAAAGCTGGAGACATCACACTTCTTGATATGAAACTATATTATACAAATACATTAATCAAAACAGTGTGGTACTGGCACACACAGACACACAGATCAATGTAACAAAACAGCCCAGGAGTAAACCCACATATGTATGTTCCATTAACTTATGACAAAGAAGCCAAGAATGTATAATGGGAAAGAACAGTCTCTTCATTACATAGTGCTGATGGGGCACCAGGGTAGCTCAGTAGGTTGAGCATCTGACTCCTGATCTCAGTTCAGGTCATTATCCCAGGTTCATGGGAGCCAGCCCTGCATTGGGCTTCACACTAAGCATGAAGTCTGCTTTAGACTCTCTCTCGTTCCCCCTCTGCAGTTCTCCCCTGTTCGCACTCCCTCTCTCTAAAAAAAAAAAAAAAAAAAAAGTACTGGGAAAACTGAAAGCCCACACACAAAAGAATAAAAATGGACCACTATCTTACACTATCAACAAATGTCAACTGAAAATGGATTAACTACTTGAATGTAAGACCTGAAACCATAAAACTCCCAGAAGAAAACCTAGGAAGCAATCTTGTTGACATCGGTTTTGACAATTATTTCTTTTTTTTTTTTTTTTTTAATTTGATCCCAACAGCAAAGGCAAGAAAAGAAAAAATCAACATGGGACTACATCAAAATTAAAAGTTTCTGCACAGCAAAGGAAACCAATAAACTTGAAAGGCAATACACAAAATGGGAGGAACTGTTTGCAAATTATGTATCTGATAAGCGACCAGTATCCCAAATGTATAAAGAAATCAAGTTGGATAATATCAAAAGAAATCTGATTAAAGAGCTGACAGAGAATCTGAGTAGAATTTTTCCCAAATTCCTATGAATGGGCAACAGGTCCAAGCACACTTTATTTTACTGCGCTTTGCTTTTATTGCACTTTACAGATACTGCATTTTTTTTTTTTAACAAATTCAAGGTTTGTGGCAACCTTGCTTCAAGCAAATGTATTTGTGCCATTTTCCAACAACATTTGCTCACTGGTGTCTTTGTGTCACATACGGTTTTCACAGTGTCTTTGATAGTACCATTCTAATTGTTTGGGGGCACCACAAACCACACCCATTTAAGACAACACACTTAAGAAATGCTATTTGTGTTCAGAAAGCTCTACCGACCAGCCATTTCCCCAGCTCCTTTTCTCTCCTTGGGCTTTGCTATTTCCTGAGACAAAATGATCTTGAAATGAGGCCACTTAGTAACCCTACACTGGTCACTAAGTGTTCAAGTGAAAGGAAGAGTCACATGTCTCTTACCTTAAAAGGTAGCAAGGAAGCTATGTCAAAGGCCAACACATGCCTCTTGTGCAAAACATTTGGTCAAGCTGTGGATGTAAAGGAAAAGTTCTTAAAGGAAATTAGAAGTAAAAGTGCTATTTCAGTGAACACACAAATGGTTAAAAAAAAAAAAAAAAGGCAAAGTTTTAGGGGTCTGCATAGGAGATCAATCTAACCACAACATTACCTAAGCTGAAGCCAGATCCACATCAAGGCCCTAATTTTCTTCCTTTCTGTGAAAGCTGGGAGAGAGGAGGAAGCTGCCAAAGAAAAGTTTGAAGCTAGCAGAGGTTAGTTCATGAGATTGAAGTGAAGAAGCCAGCTCCATAACATAACAGTATAAGGTAAAACAGCAAGCTATCCAGAAGATCTAAGTAGGTAATTAATGAAAATGGCTACGTGAGAGATTTTCAATGTAGAAGAAATAGCCTTCTATTGAAACAAGATGCCATCTAAATCCTTCATAGCTACAGATGAGAAGTCAACGCCTATCTTCAAACATATCTCATCTTCAAGACCATATCTCTTGTTAGGGGCTAATGAGCTGGTGGCTTGAAGTTGAAGTCACTGTTCATTGACCCTTCTGAAAATCCTAGGGTTCTTAAGAATTAGGCTTGATTTACTCTGCCTGTGTTCTCTATCCATGGACAACAAAGCTTGGATGACAACACATCTGTTTACAACACGGTTTACTGAATATTTGAAGTCCACTGTTGAGACCTACTACTGAGGAGAAAAAAATCCTTTCAAAATGTGACTACTTACTGAGAATGCACCTGGTCACGCAAGAGCTATGACAGAGATGTATAGTGAGATACATGTTGTGTTCATGCCTGCTAACACATCATTTTGCAGCCCATGGATCAAGGAGTAATTTCCACTTGTCCAAGTCTTGTTATTTAGGAAATACACATTTTGTAAGCCTATAGCTGTCACAGATACTCCTCTAATGGATCTGGGCAAACTTTATTGAAAACTTTCTGGAAAGGATTCACCATTCTAGATGTTATGAAGAACATTCACAATTCAAGGGAGAAGCCAAAATATCAACATGAACATGAGTTTAGAAGAAGTTGATTTGAACCCTCATAGATAACTTTGAGTGGTTCAAGAATGCCTTAGAGGAAGTAAGTGCAGATGGGGTAGAGACAACAAGAAGATTAGAATTACAAGTGGAGGCTGAAGATGTGACTGAATTGCTGCAATCTCATGATAAAACTTGAATGGATGGAGAAGATGTGGCATATATATACATATACACACACACACATATATATGCATACACACACAATGGAATACTTCTTGGAGAACAAAAAGAATGAAATCTTGCCATTTGCAATAACGTGGATGGAATTAGAGCATATTATGATTAGCGAAATAAGTCAGAGAAACACAGCTATCATGATTTCACTCAGGTGGAATTTAAGAAACACAATAGATGAACATAGGGGAAGGGGAGAAAAATACGACAAAAACAGACAGGGAGACAAACCATAAGAGACTCTTAAATACAGAGAAGAAACTGAGTGTTGCTGGAGAGAGGCAGGGGTTGGGGGAATGTGCTAAATGGGTGATGGGCATTAAAGAAGGCACTTGTTGGGATGAACACTGTGTGTTACAAGGAAGTGATGAATCACTGTGTTCTATACCTGAAACCACGACAACACTGTATGGTAAATAACTTGAATTTAAAGAAATTTTTTTAAAAACTTGAATGAATGAAGGTTTAATTCTTATGGATGAACCAAAGTAGTTTCTGGAAATAGAATGTTGTACTCCTGGTGAAGATTCTGTGGCTATTTTTGAAATGACAACAGAGGAGTTGGAATGCTACGTAAACTTAGTTGATCATGCATCAACAGGATTTGAGAGGATTGACTTTAATTTTGAAAGAAGTTCTATTGTGGGCACAATACTACCAAACAGCATCCCAGACTGTAGGGAAATTGTTCTTGAAAGGAAGCATCCATCAATGCAGCAAACTTTTTGTTGTCTTATTTTAAGAAATTGCAATAGCCATTCAGCAACTACCACCCTCATCAGTCAGCAGCCATCATCAATCGTGGCAAGACCCTTGACCGGGGCGCCGGCCGCCCCGGAGCCCGGCAACTATGACTCCCTGAAAGCTCAGATGATGATTAGCATTTTTTAGCACAAAAGTATTTTTTAAAATTAAGGTATGTACTTTTTTAGACACAAGGCTATTGTACACCTAAGATACTACACTATAGTATAAACATAACTTTTATATGCACTGGGAAACCAAAAAATTCATTTGAGTAGCTTTATTGAGATATTCACTTTTTTCGATATCTACAATTGGAACTGAACCTGCAGTATATCCATCTTATGTCTATACGTGAAAGAGGCTCAGCATCACTTAGGAGATACGTGCAAATCTAAACTTCAATGAGATATCACCTCACACATGCTAGAATGGCTATTATCAAAAAGACAAGAGATCACCATTATGGCAAGGATGTGGAAAATGGGAGTCCTGTGTGAGGGACCACTATGAAAACTGGTATGGAGGTTCCTCAAAAAATTAAAAATATAACTATGAATCAACAATTCTAAGTATTCACTTGAAGAAAATGAAAACACTAATTAGAAAAGACCTAGGGACCTCTGGGTGGCTCAGTCGGTTAAGCATCCAACTTCAGCTCAAGTCATGATCTCACAGTTCCTGGGTTTAGACCCACATTGGGCTCTGTGCTGACAGCTTGGAGCCTGCTTCAGATCTGTGTCTCTCTCACTCTCTGCCCCTCCCCCACTTGCACTCTCTCTCAAAAGCAAACATTAAAATTTTTTTTCCAGGAAAAGTCATAAGCCCTCCTATGTTGACTGAGACATTTTTTCAATAGCCAATATATAGAAACAACCTAAGTGTCCGTCAACAGATGAATGGATATAGAAGTGTTATATAGATAGATATATAGGACAGCCAGCCATTTGTGACAACCTGGTTGGACCTTGAGGGCATTATGCTACATGAAACAAACTAGATAAAGACAAATTCGCATGACATTACTTACATATGGATTCTATTTTTAAAAAATCAAATCATAGGGGCACCTGGGTGGCTCAGTCAGTTGAGCGTCTTGACTTCGGCTCAGGTCATGATCGCATGGTTTATGAGTTCGAACCCCGTGTCGGGCTCTGGGCTGACAGCTTGGAGCCTGGAGCCTGCTTCAGATTCTGTGTGTCTCTCTCTCTGCCCCTCCCATGCTCATGCTCTCTCTCGCTCTCTCTCTCAACAATAAATAAATGTTAAATTTTTTTTTAATCAAATTCATAGAAACAAAGAGTAGAAAAGTAATTGCCAGTACCTAAGGGGAGACAGGGAGAGTTTGGTAAAAGGGTACAAACTTTCAGCTATACTATGAATATACTCTGAGGATCTAATAAAATGTGATGACTTACAATTGATAACACTGTGAAATTAAATATTGTCACCAAAGGGGGAAAATGATAAATATGTGGATAATGGAAATGTTATTTAATGGGGGAAGGGGTTATCTTTTCACAATGTCTAAGTATATCGGATCACCTAAATGTACACTTGAAATATCTTACAATTTTATTTGTCCATTTAAACTGAAACTCAGACTTTAAAGAAAAAAATGATAACACAAAAAAGCAAAAGTCATTTCCTATTAAAAAGGATAAAAGTAGAAGTTATTAACAGATGTGTGAAATTTAAAGCTATAGGACCAGATTACATTACCTAGGAAGAAAGTGTAAATAAAAAGAACCCCTGGAAAAGTCTGTCACGTAGACAGCATGAAGAGAGGCATGTTGAGCCAAAGAGAGCAAGATGAACCCCCAACAAGTATGGAAGAAACCAAAAGCGTTAGGCAAATATACATGAGAAAATATTGCAAGGGGAGAATATTCTACATTGCCAAATGCTCCTGGCAAGTCAAATACAATGAGGACCAAGAATTGATCATTATTTTATGTTTTGCCTTATATTTAGTTGATTATGAAAAATAAATTTTTCATAATATATTTTGTTTCTTTTAGACATCTCTTTAACAAACAGAAAAAGCATTCTGCCTGAAAATGCAACTCATAGAAATTTTATTTATTGGGTGGCGAGCACTGTATTAAACCCTAGTGAGGAAAACAAGCCAAACCAGCTCAGAGTCTCTGTGAAATTATTCTGAACATTTTACTCAGTTCTTTACTCACATAGCCTATTCTTTTGATTATTGGAAGATGCACCTTGGCATAGTGAAGGCTGTAAGAAAAAAAAATCATATCTAATTACTTTCCTAAACATCTTTTTTTTTTAATTTATTTATTTTGAGAGGAGAAAGAATGCAGGCATGCGGGGGATGGCAGAAAGAATGGGACAAAGAGAATCCCAAGCAAGCTCCATGCTGTGGAGGGGGGTCTCGCTCCCACCAACCATGAGATCATGACCTGAGTTGAAACCAAGAGTCAGATGCTTAACTGACTGAACCATCCAGGCACCCCTCTCCTAATCATCTTTTATGAAATTCAATAATTAAAGGGAATTAAGGATGTAGAAAAAGTTACAGAATACAGAACCTAGGAATAAAAAATAAAGGATAATTTTTCCAATAGTAGGGAACTTAATGACTTCATGAGCCATCACTAGACCATGGGGCATGCAGATGTCAATTGCTGGTATTTCATGGTTCTGTAAACTAGACAAGCATCTCTTGCTAGCTTAGCTCTTTATTTTGAATATGTTCTTAGAGTGTCCTTTCAGGTGTTGTTCAAATACATTATTATTTTTAATTTTGGTGAAGGTCCCGATGCTACCTGTGCAGTATGGTATGTTCACCTTTGAAATTGGATATAAGGGATATGGAAAATAGAGAAGTGTGTTTCTTAAATTGATCTTACCTGTCCCAAACTTTGCCTTATTGAGCCTCATTGCTAAAATCATAATTCTTGGGAATTATAAAATCTGCTAGTAAATTTTATTTTTACTTATGTTCATGAATATATAAGAAGAATATCCAGTACTATGGAAGTTTTTGTTTTGTTTTGTTTTTTGTCCTTTTTTTTTTTTTTTGCAACTAGTATATTACTCTAAACAGCGTTTTTTGTTAATGTGTTTTCTTTCTTAATCATCAGAATCTGCAACTCAAAATGTAAGGCATTCTTGAAACAGTACTAGAGAAATTGCTTTATTCAGAACGTTGAACTATAAAGTTTAGGGTAATGTAATTTATTCAGATTCAAACTAAAGCACTTTTGTAAGGTGAGTTCAGAAGTGGACTATACGTGGGTGCTCCCAAAGATTCATACTGAGTATTTCCTCAGGATTTTTCTTTTTCCTTTTCTTTCCAACAGGAGGATTATACTGACTGTGGTGGTGTTTCTGGATTGAATCCCTCCCTGTGGTCCATCATTGGCGTCCAGTTTGTACTACTTTGGCTTTTATCTGGCAGCAGACACTGCCAGTTGTGACCTTCTAAAACTAAATCTGCATAATTAAACTCCAGACCCCGCCAAAACATGAGCCCTTGGTCGCGTTAAAATAGGGTCAACTGTGGAATCAGCAGAACTAGCTGGGCCCATACCATGGCATAAATGTAAGGCGCAGACTCATATGACACCCACTGGCTGCATGTCAGGGTATCAGATCCTTGAACTTGTGTGAATGCTGCATCATCTATGTATAACATCAAAGCAAAATTTTATACATGCTCTATTGGAAGATTTGAGAGTTTGTCGTTGCATTGTTGGTGATTACATGTAAAAGGGCTCCCCATACTGTTTATGAATCATACAAATTGTCTTGACCTTGACATGGAATTTTGACCTGCTGCAATTCTCGTTCTTTTACCAAGAAAATCTCTAGAGGAAAAAATGGAGTTATTTTTGCCTTCACGTATTCTTCTGTTAAAAATTATTTCCTGCTTTGAGTAATGGTTATTGAAAAAAAAACAAAACAAAACAGAGAGATTGGTGTAATCTGTTGAAATAATGGCTAATTTTCTACAAAAAAAAATTTGCCATAAATAAAATGCCTTATGAAGAATGGCTTCTCTGCCAAAAATATAACACAAATGATGACCAATTAAGTTTAGCTGAGAGAATGAATTGGTGTTTGAAAATAATAACTAAGAAACTATTAAACTAAAGGTGCTTGAAGGTGCAATTTGAATATGTTACCTATTTCCTCATAAATGTAAGCCCTTAATAAATGCTTCGATGTAATGTTTCTTTTGTTCACAGTAAAGTTATGTAGTGCTAGCCAGATATTTCAAAAAGCTCTAAGAGAAACTTGTTGGGGGGAGGGGAAAACGTTTTTTCTTGTGATAAATGAACTTTGGTTACCAAGGGTATTTTGCATGATGCTGCTGCTACTTTAACTTTTGGTTTTTGTTTTTCTCTTACTGTAGAGTATAGTCCTTTGAAAAGTTAACTGAGTGACATTATTGTTATGTAAGACTCTGAACCTTGCAGTGGAATGCACTTAAGTCATCTTTACAAATGTCGTTCAATTACTCTGAATATACTGTGCAATGTCAATGCCTAATGATTGGGTTAGGGAAATGGTGAAATGGGAATTAATGGATTTTATACAGACTCGTGCTTTTGCCTGAAAACCTATGTACAGATATTTTAAGTACATAAATCAGATTTGACACATTTATTTTTTGAAGAGTACATATATGTTCTCAATGAAGATTCATACTAGGTTTCCTCTTTGTTCGTTTGAATAGTAGCACATAAAATCCAAACATTTCTGCTGCTGCTGCTTTTGTCCCTCCATTTTAAGCGGTATGATCACTTGACCAAAATTTCCATGCAGTTTGCTGAGGGTTTTATAACAATCTGAACAAATAGGAAACCTTGAATCTGTACGTATACACATGAATACTTGATTGTGAATAATCAAAATTGTTTTTATACAGCCTCATTGGTGAAAATGATTAGTATAGTAAATCAGATATTTCATTATAGAGTAATATGGTAGATTATTATTTATGCTTTTCAAAATAATTTTCAAGAGTCAACAGTGTTTGAAGAAAGGGTAAAAACAATGAATGTGTAATTCTAGTTAAAGTGAGCAATTCTGCCGAAGGCTAGAAGTGTGCAGATATTTTTTATGGCAAGATGCATTTGTTCTTATTTTGAACATGCCAAATTCTGGTGTGTGTATATGCTGGAAATTTTCTTATATGTCATTTTTAAGTCAAAATCTTATTAACATTATCCAGCATGCTTTAATATGCTCTGCATATCAAAGACATAACCACGTCTTTAGCATAGCTTAAAAGACATTTGTTTTGTT
This sequence comes from Herpailurus yagouaroundi, assembly GCF_014898765.1. Taxonomy (NCBI): domain Eukaryota; kingdom Metazoa; phylum Chordata; class Mammalia; order Carnivora; family Felidae; genus Herpailurus; species Herpailurus yagouaroundi. The sequence goes on from NW_024412391.1 coordinate 74,870,306, forward strand.
TTTAGCTTTGCATACATTTGTCATTCCCTCTCACCACCAGTATACCCTAGGTACCATTTGTGTATATTTCCTTATTTAAACTATTTTTTATTTATAAATGGGGGGGGCGGGAATGGAATCACTTTGCCAGCTATTGTTCTAGGAGTTGACATCAGTTACCATTTCTATCTCATTGTTGTGATTTTGTAGTCTCATTTGTAACTGGTATTGACATTTTAGAAAACACCAAAGTGATTTAAAAAAATACGGAACTTCTCACTCTAGTAACACTATGTTTAAATCATGTTGTTTGTTAATTAAATATTTAAAACTTCTTGTTAACTTTTGCTAGACTATTTTAGGTCATGAAAGTGTTGGGAAGGGGATATCAAAATATCAAATTATGTTAGTTCGTGTGTATATATGATGCACATTAAAACAACTGAATTGCTTCCAGCATACAACAAACTACCTTAAAATTATCCTTCAAATCTATTAAATATGTTTTCATGGCTAATGTCACTGAAATAGTATGTTTTCATCAACTGCATTATTGTTGCCTCCATCACAGTTAACCTTGGCATCTCTTGGCAGGGTCCTATTGATTCCATTTGCCATCAAAATATATTTACGTGCACGAGTCTTGCTATGAGCCTTTTTTTTTGTTGTTATAAAACAAACCTATATTATGAGACCCACATACATGGTGATAAATTGGGTAAGAACGTGCTTTCTGACTAAAAATTGTTCTTATGCCTAATACTGGCCTTCATAAGTTTAGCATTTTTTCAAAGACAGTAACACTCATTCCATCACACTGTTGTATTTAATTTAGGATTTTTCTGTGAGTTCTAATTGTCGACCAGAACTTAAATAGCCTGTTATAAATACTGGTTTTCAAAGACTAAACAATATAAGAGATCAAGAAAAAAAGCTTTTAGACTCTTAGGTTTATTTAATTTTGGCTCTACTCATCCAGTTTCATGTAGTTTGCCATTAGAACAAAATCAAAATAAGTCTTACATTGGTGTTGAGTAACAGGAATGATTTTTGCATTAATGGTTTCTTTATATTTTCTTCATTTGAACAACCAGCATTACTGCCAAACACCAATCGTGGTCCATATTTGTAACAGGTTTTTAACATGACATAGTTAGCAAGTTTGATTGAAGAGATTTCTAGGTCCTGGGCCTATAAGATTTTAGTATGATCTTTTTTCATGTTTCTAATGCTTGAGGCGTTACTGCTTAACTTGGAAAAACAACAAAACAGTGTTGCTGCCATTTGTAAGTTTTCCTATAATATTCCTTTTATTAACTTTAAAACTGGCCTTACTGGGTTCAAATAGGCAGTATCCCTTTTAAGTGACCTTTGCAACCCAAGTGTTACTTGCTTATTTGATGCTCTCTTCTATTTTACATCTCATTTTAATCTTTCTCTCCACCAAAGCTTAAATTCTATGTCTTAATTTAAAACTCTAAACTATTCCATTGATTGTTAGCTGACACTAAGAAATCTAGAGGTAGACAGCTTGACCTTGTGAAACAAAACGGACATTGTGACTTTTTTAAGTGTAGAATAGAATGAGTTCACGTGCCCACAGCTGAAAATATCTCATCGTTATCTAGAACTTGGTTGTTTTCCCATTAGCCGAATGTTAATATTGCTAATATTCCGTGTACCTTTCTGTAAACAGCAAATCAATACAACATAAGTATCGAGTGTTGAATAAATTCCAGAATTTCAAAGACTCAGATAACGCTTACCAATAGTTTCATCTACCTTACTTCTAGTTCATAAATTAACTCAAAGAAATTCCACGGAGACTAATGGGATACTGTCTTGTATAGATGCCGGTTGAGTTTACCGCGTGGCCTGACAAAGCTGTCTTTTTTGTTGTGCTGTATGATTGTTGGATCGTGCGTTTAGGATACTTTTATTGAAACGCTCAGTGTGCATCCATGCGAAAGGCCAATTGGCTCTGTGAACAAAAGATCTTTTCTCCCCTTTATTATGTTCTCTTGACACTTTTGTGGAAATTAACTAGCCTGATAAAACACATTTTGTAAAAATTTGTATAATACTGTTATAAAAATATTTATAATCCCAGAAAATGTTGTGTTAAATCTTGTGCAAAAACAGTATATTCAGAATAAAAGTTTATCATTTAAAGTCACCACAGTTTGGATTAATTATATAACGTCCAGCTGAAAGAGACACAAGTCTTTGTCCTAAATGTATTTTCATCAAGCCTTCCTGTGGGGAGCATGCAAGATAATGAAAATAAAACTTGGATTAGCAACATGCTTTTCCTATCACAAACCTCTCACAAACAAATGTGCTTGCAAGTCCTTTACCTAGCCGTGACCCTTTTCCTATCGTTTTTGCCATCATCAAGGCCTGTGGGAAGGTAATAGTTCAGACTTTGGGCTTCAATTGTAAAAAAAAAAAAAAAAAAGTTTCCTTGGGGGGGAAAACCATTTGAAAGAAACAAAGTTAGAATATCTGAAATGTGCCTATGTTTTATACATATGACTTTTAAATATTTCTCCTAGCAAACAGCAGCTGAAATAGTGAAGGCTAGTGTAAAGAATTAAAAAAAAACAAACATACCCGTACACTTCTTTCACATTTATACCAGTTTACCACGTCCCCTCATATGCTCACCTCATAAATTAATGAGCCCCAAACTGTGTGGAATCTAGTGTAAAGTAAGCCTGCTTTTCTTTCTGGGGAGTCTCTTAAGAGAGAAAACTTAGTATGCATGGGAGGAATGCCGTATGTTGAGCACCAACGATGGTCATTACTGGAAAACCTGACCTCTAGTTTCTGATCAAGGCATTTTAACAGGAAAAAGCCTACATGAAAGTGTAAGGTGGATAACATTTGTTTTTTGAACATCTGGCTTTATTTTGTACCAATTTATCTCCTCAATCAATCCTCTTACTCCCCAGAGACACCCTCATTTCCTCTATCAATCATCTCGAACCCCTCTCCACCTCTTCCCTTGGGACCTTGCTTCATCAATTCTCCTTTCTCAAGCATATTCAGTCTCCCCTTTCTGCAGGCTTCCTTCTCTCTGCTGGCAAACACATTCAGAACGCCTCTATTTAAACCAGACACAAAAATTAGACATCCACTGTTATCCCTTACCCCGATTACTTCCCAGAGTTGTAAACCTAGGATTAAAATATCCCTTTGCACATCCACAGACACATACTGACAGTCTCTTCTGGAAGGTAACTCAACTGACCCTCAGTCGTCAACCTGGCCTCAGAATTTTAGATGTGAAAGGCTCATCTCTGACCTTTAGTTTGGGGCTACCACTGGAAAAATTTAGGTACCAGTATGAGGTCCCAACAAATTCAAGGTACTGGGTATTTCTTAATGCTTAAAGTGTTTATATGTTAAAGGACAGTTATTCATGGAGCATGTATGTCATTTTCTATAAACTAAAATAAATCAACAGTGCTGTCTCTTTAATGTATTTTTTAAATGGACTGTACTTTTTCAGATAAATATATTCAAGAAGGAAATTTATTATTACTGCCATAACTGGAAAACTGCTATAATTTGCCAAAATTAGTAGTTAAGGCCACAAGTTCATATCTATTATAATGAAAAGAAATCCATAAAATCACTCAGCACATACCACTGTCAAATGTGCTAGATTTAACATAGAACTTCTTCCACACATTTATTATAGTGATAGACTAGGCAGTTTTTGAATTTCTGCCACTAAGGTTTTAAAGTGTAAACCTAGACTCAAACAGCAGATTATAAATTATACTTAATACATTAAAAAACATTTTTACCAAAAGCATGCTCTTAAAATTTCTAAGTTTGAGATTTTTTTAGGTTCATAATTTTTTTTCAAAATGCTTTACCATAATTATCATAGATTTTGAGTATCTCAGGATCCTAATGTATCTTTAAATGTTTATCTAACATTTTCAGTGATATAACAACAATTTATGTACCTAGATCTGAGTAAGATTGCCAATTTCTTATACCGGGAAGGATTGCCTTTTTTCAGGTAGTCTCTCTAATTGCTTAGTTTAAGACAAAAGGAACTTGTATGAAATTATGAATAGTTGATGATAACTATTGTAAAAAGCAAAATGGTTAACCAACTAATATCACTTGTCATTTCTTGTGCTCCGTTCCCTTATTATTTTTTTTAATTTTTTTAAGTTTATTTATTTTGGGAGATAGAGAGTGTGCATACGCACATGCACAGAGGAGGCAGGAGGGGAAGAGAGAGAGTGAGAGAAAATCCCAAGGAGATGGCATTATCAGTGCAGAGCCCGTCCCAGCTTTCAAACTCACAAACTGTGAGACCATAACCGGAGCTGAAATCAAGAGTTGGTTAATCCATCAGTTGCTAAACAAACTTAGCCCCGCCCCCCAATCCCTTTTTAAATTTCAAAATTATACTGATCTGGGTACCTGGGTGGCCCAATTAAGTGTCTGACTTTGGCTCAGGTCATGATCTCATGGTTTGTGGATTCGAGCCCGACATCAGGCTCTGTGCTGACAGCTCAGAGCCTGGAGCCTGCTTCAGGTTTTGTCTCTCCCGCTGTCTCTGCCCACCCCCTGCTCATGCTCTGTCTCTTTCTCTCAAGAAAAAAAAAAAATTAAAAATTAAAAACACACAAAATTGTACTGATCCGTAAAATTCCTATTTCTGGTAACTACTGCCCTAGTCCTTATCTTGAAGGCAGTAGAGACAACTACTGACTGCAATCTGTTGCTTAATTTGGATTCTGACTTTACCACTTACTAGCTTTGGAACCATGCAGGAATTACATACTGTTTCCAAACCTCAGTTTCCTCATCTATAAACTGGAATAACAGTAACTACATTTTAGGGTTGCCATGATAACTATCATGATATAATATGATATAATGATACAATAATTACCATAAAGCACTTAGTGTAAGGGCCACCATTGAGTGAGCACTCAACAATGCTATCCATTAGTATTATGAATTGTTATCACCATCATCGTCCTGATTTCCATAATCATCATTCAGTGCTGGAGCTTTTGAGACCCTAATTATCTTCATGATTTGCCATTTAAAACGTTACTTGGTTTTTATGCACTGAAGTGTGAGAAATAGAACCATATGCAGATGAAAAAAACTAAAGAAAAACAGACCCTTCTCTTGAACTACTGGCTGGGAATATTGAAACCTTAGTAAGCATTTACAATAGCACGAGGTAAGTGCCATGATATAAGAAATACGTGGTACTATGGGAACTGACAGTACGATAACCCGGCGAGAATGAGCTGGCCAGAGAAGCCTACAATGATTTGAGCTGAGGCAAAGGTAGCTCATCCACAGAGCAAAGTGCGTGAATGCTGACAGGTGCACTCAAGGAACTGGACCCAGCTGGATATGCGATCAGGATGGCTTAAGGGGTGGGCGATGAGTAACCAGAGATGAAGTGGAAGATGAGGCTGTGGAGATAAAGGGCCAGAGATCAGAATCTTCCCTAGATCATATGCTGGGGGGTGGGATTAGAAAACTGGAAGCTGCTGGCAACTTTTAGGCAGAGAACAGTATGATCAGATTTGCATTTCGGAAAAACCACTCTGGATGAAATGTGGTTTCTTAGAAGAACATCTATCAAAGGAGCCCGATCGAGACTATTTTCAAGATGAGAAATTTGTTGATTAGCATGGGAAGCTCAAGTAGACGGAATTTAGAAACATTTTAGAAGGAAATAAAAGAGAGAAGGAAGCGAACCATAAGATAGTCTTAACAATAGACACCAATATGAAGATTGATGGAGGGACGTGGGTGGGGAATGGGCGGGATAAATGATGGGTGTTTAGGATGGCACTTGTTATGATGAGCACTGGGTGTTGGATGTAAGTGATGAATCACTAAATTCTACTCCTGAAACTAGTATTACATTATATGTTAACTAACTAGAATTTAAATTAAAAAAATGGAGGGGAAAAAAAAAAGAAATATTTAGAAGGGAAAAAGGAAAGAACATAATGATTCATGTGTTGTTTTACTGAAATAAAGGACAAAATTTAGAATTTTGTTTCTGAAGTTTAATTGTGGGAAGTTACACAATCCCCCAAGTTTGGGGAACATTGGAGGGGTACTAGGGGCAGGTTTGAGATAGGGTAAGTCCGAGGAAAAATGAGAGACTGTACTTAAGTATTAAGTTAATATTGTAAGAAATATTGTAAAGGAGCATCTGTACATGCTGACAATGCAAAGAGAATATAGCATCTCTGCCACCCAACAATATATACACCAAGATAATGATTCTCACCCCTGAATCACTTAAAAACTCTCAATGGCGGTTGTCTTGACCTGTTTTTTATTGGGTTTAAACACTTTGATAACCCAGAAATGACGCTAGTTCAGAATTTCAGGTGTTTTCACTGTGCAGCCAGAATTATGTAACTGGGGGCATGTTAGACTACAGGTGTGACAATTCTGATGTGGGTAATTTCTGAATTATACCTTATGAAACCCTATTTAGATGCAAGTCATTCATTCCAATTAAAAAAAAAACCTCCTTTTTTGAACACGTATTTGAAGCACACCCTACTATCTTAGCTCAATTGCAATCTTTGGAAGCTTTACTTTTTAGTGTTTGATTTTTCTCTTTGGATCCAGATTATATAGCTGCACATAGCCGACAATCAAGAAAGTTCTCATTGACTCTGATTGATAATCAGGACCCACTAATAACAATTCCTACTATAGGAGGTTCTGTTCCTTTTAAGTCATATTAATGGTAACAAATGTCTCATAGAGTTGAACTATAGATTTTCTATAAATAGTATTAGAGAACTTTGCCAATCAGGTTCATTCTTTTGGCAAGTAATACTGCAAGCTAGAAAACAGAAAAGGAAATTACACTACTTGAAAATCTGGTTTCTGTATATAATGGCTGTTCCTTACTAAAAAGCTAATAAAACCTTTAAAAAAACTCGAATGATGAGGATTTCTGCTTGATTTCAGACTGCCTATCCATCTTCATCCACAGAATCTCAAAAAAAAAAAAAAATCTGACAAGGGTGCCTGGGTGGCTCAGTCAGTTAAGCGTCTGACTCTTGATCCTGTCTCAGGTCATCATGTCACGGTTTGTGAGTTTGAGCTGCGCATCAAGCTCTGTACTGATGGCATGGAGACTGCTTGGGATTCGGTTTCTCCTTCTCCCTGCCCCTCCCCTGCTTGTGCATGCATGCTCTCTCTCTCCCTGTCTCTCAAAATAAATAAATAAACTAAAAAAAAAATTTCTGACTGAGGCAAGACACCATGAGATACATTGTAGAGATTCCAGGCTGTAGTCAGACTGCCTGGGTACACATCCTAGCTCTCCAGTTAGAGCATGTAATATCCTATCTCTTTCTCTTCCTTGTCAGTCCAATTTAAACTACTGATTCGTCAAATATTTGTATATAAACACAATGCTAACAGTTACTATGTTACTATCTAATAGTTGATCACCCCTCTATATCTTACCTGAGAAACTCAGTAATTCTGATGTCGATGATTTCAGGTTTAGAAAAACTTGGCATCAATGAAGGGTTGCTGGAGGGAAGGGCTAAATGGATGATGGGTATTTAGGAGGTCACCTGTGATGAGCACTGGGTGCTTTGTAAGTGATGAGTCACTAAATTCTAATCTGGAAACTAACATTGCATTACATGTTAACTAACTAGAATTTAAATAAAACGTGAAACATTAAAAAAAAAAAGGAGAAAGTAAAATAAAAAGAAAAAAATTAGCATTAAGAAGATTCCTAAGGTGTGAGGAATATTGCCAGAACTTCAAATTAGTTATTGTGCTGGGTACTACGAATACAGTGAGGACAATGATGTGAAACACAAACACAACACAAACTGTAGGAGAGCACGAGAGAATTCATTTAAAAAAAAATCATGTAAATAAACATATTACTAACTCTAAAAAACACTTCACAGTCCAAGACCTTGGTAATACAGAAGCCATGGCAAAGGGGAGAGCAGGGCCTAATGGAAACTGCACTGGGTTTAAATGGAAGATCCAAACGGTCTTCAGTGTCTTCATCCAAATCTCAGAAACAATTAGACAAACTAATATCCCTGATAAATATAGATGCAAAAGCTCCTAAAGTATTAGCAAACCAAACTTAAGATATTAAAAGGAGTATACACGGGGTGTACCTGGTGCTCAGTCAGATGAGCATCTGACTCTTGATCTCAGCTCAGGTCATGATCTCATGGTTTGTGAGATCGAGCCCTGCCTGGTGTTCTGCACTGACAGCCCGGAGCCCACTTGGGATCCACTCTCTCCACCCCTCACCCACTTGTGTGCTCTCTCTCTACCAAATAAAAAGAAATAACAAGAAAAAAGAAAAAAAAATCAAATGATTATACACCACAACCGAGTGGGATTTATCCCTGAGATGCAAGAATGCTTCAACATACCAAGTCAATGAAGATAATACATCATGTTAATAAAATGAAAGATAAAGCTCATATAATCATCTCAATAGATGCAGAAAAGGCAATGGACAAAATGCAACGTATTCCATGATAAAAACCTTGAAGTAATGGGTATAGAAGGAACAACCTCAACATTGTACAAGCCATAAATTACAAACCCACAGCTAATATTATACTCAATGCAGAAAAATGGAAAGGTTTTACTCCTAAGATGAGTAACAGGACAGGATGTCCCCTCTCAGTATAGAACTAGAAATTCTAGCCAGAGCAATTAAGCAAGATAAAGAAAAAAATGCTATCAGAATTGGAAGATGTAAAAATATCTCTATTTTCAGATGATATGATTTTGTACACAGAAAATCCCAGCGACTCCACAAAAACTGTTGCAATTAATCCATGATTTTGGTAAAGTTGCAGGATATAAAATTAACGTATAGAATTCATTGCATCTCTATACACTAATAGTGAGACATCTAACAGTGAAATTAAGTAAACTATTCCATTCATAATAGCATCAAAACCAATAAAATACCCAGTAAAAACTTTCACCAAGGAAGTGAAATTTCTGCACAACAAAAACTACCAGACTTTGCTTAAAGAAACTAAAGACACACCAAAAATGGAAAGACATACTGTGTTCAAGGATCAAAAGAATGCCGTTAAAATGTTCACAGTACCCAAAGCCTTCTATAGATTCAATACAATCCCCATCAAAATAACAATAGCATCCTTCACATAAATAGAAATGATAAACAATGCTAAATTTTGTATGAAACCACCAAAGATCTCACATTGCTAAAACAATCCTGAGGAAAAGAATAGGGTAGGATGTATCACACTTCCTAATTTTAGACTCAATTACAAAAACAGTATGGTACTGGTGCAAAAACAGACACGTAGACCAATAGAACATAGAGAAACTGGAATTAAGTCCACACATGTATAGTCAACTAATATTCAACAAGGGAGCCAAGACCACCTCATAGGGTAAAGATCTTCTTCTCAAAGAATGATATTGGGAAAACTGGACAAATACTAGCAGAAAAATGAAATTAGACACCTATCTTACACTACCCACAGAAATTAACTTGAAGCCAATCAAAGAGTTAAATATATCACCTGGTACCAAAAATTTATTGAATAAAATTTAGGAAGAACGATCCTCACTATTGGTCTCAACAATGATTTGTTAGATATAACAATAAAAGCACAAACAAAAGCAGAGATGAACAAATGAAACCCTATCAAACTTAAAACCCTTTGTATGGCAAGGGAATAATAAAATGAAGTCAGCCTACTGAATGGGGAAAATTTTTGCAAATTATATATCAGATAAGGAGTTAATATTCAAAATATATAAAGAACTCAGACAATTCAATAGCAATCAATCAATCAGTGCAATTTTTAAATATGATTTTAAAATGGGCAGAGAAACTAAATAGACACTTTTCCAAAGACAACATCCAAATGGCCAACAGGTACATGAAAAGATGCTTGGCATCACTTATTATTAGGGAAATGCAAATCAAAAATCACAGTGAGATACCTTACACCTTTTAGAATGGCTATTATCAAAAAAGCAGTAGGTAAGTGTTGGCAAGGAAATGGAGAAAAGGGAACCCTTGTGCACTGTTAGTGGAATGTAAATTGGTGCAGCCACTCTGAAAAATATGGAGGTTCCTCAAAATATTAAAAACATCTTCCATATGACCTAGCAGTTCCATTTCTGGGTAGATACCCAAAAGAAATAAAGACAGGACATTTAAGAGGTATATGCACTCCCATATTTCCCATAGTATTATTCATAATAACCAAGATATGGAAAAAAACCTGTTTCCATCAGTGGATGAGTCAAGAAGTATTATATACAGGGGCGCCTGGGTGGCGCAGTCGGTTAAGCATCCGACTTCAGCCAGGTCACGATCTCGCGCTCCATGAGTTCGAGCCCCGCGTCGGGCTCTGGGCTGATGGCTCGGAGCCTGGAGCCTGTTTCCGATTCTGTGTCTCCCTCTCTCTCTGCCCCTCCCCCGTTCATGCTCT
>NW_024412391.1:74881189-74910156 GCF_014898765.1 Herpailurus yagouaroundi
AAACAGAATAAAATGGTGATTACAGGAGATGAGGGCAGGGAGGTAAGGCAGATGTTTTTTAAGAGTACGAACCTACAATGACTACTAAGTAACTCGTAAAGATTGATGTACAACTTAGTGAAAATAGACAATGTGTTATTATAATCCTGAAACTTCCTAAGAGACTAGAACTTCATTCCAACCACTAAAAAGATAATTATGTCATGTGATAGAGGTGCTAATTACTGCTATAGGGTCAATCATATTACAATATATAAATGTATCCAATTCACTTAAATTTAAATTAACCTTAAATTCACACAATGTTATATGTGAAATGTGTTTCAAATTAAAAAAAATGATTAGACATCTGGAGCACAGTAGACATAGATGTAATGGTGAAGCAGATGGTGATATTGTGTAGAATCATTGAGTCAATTATCTACACCTGAAACTAATACAATACCATATGTCAACTGCCCTTCAATATTATTATTATTATTATTATTATTATTATTATTATTATTAGAAGAAGAAGAAGAAGAAGAAGAAGAAGAAGAAGAAGAAGAAGAAGAATTAGTTTGACCAACACAGGCAAGGGGAGGAAATCTCAAATCCTATGGTTATTTCACTTGTCTCTAAATCAGTATAGTCTGTAATCTGAAGAAATTGTAATGGGAAATATTTCTTCAAAAAAAAAAATCAATTCTTTACTGCCTTGATATTTCAATCTCTTTGTGATGAAATGCTATTACATTCAAATGCCATAAAATTTAAGGAAACAGCAAAATTGCAAAATAATCAGCAAATTTACATTATTGGTTAAAGGTAAGTACACATTAGATGCCATATGTGTGTATATATGTACATATATGTAAAGCAAGCGATAGAAAGAATAGCTTAACTACAGTTCTAACAGTGACTATTAATATATCATGCCGCACATGGGGTCTGCATAGATTTTTTTTACTGCATTCTTTGTCAATTAAAAATAATTACAAATGCTGTGAAACAAAAATTGAAAATGAGGGGAATTATCAATAAAAAACCCAGGAGAATGATTAAGCTAAACCTGCAAGTCTGTTTTTTCAAGCTGATCTAAAAAAATTCAAATTGTGTTATCAAAACTACAGTGGGTGTTTCTCAATACCTAGTGCATGTCTTAATAATCTCTCACAGTGATGTCTCAGGGCCACTCCACTGTAAGGTATGCCATTAGGGTGGTAAGTGATACTAAATTATTAAATTAGAACATGGCCCCATCGGCTAGTTGGCTGCTGATTTGAGCATGTGTGGGTCACTCCCTCTAATCTAGAAGGAGTGTAGACCTAAGTTGCGCCCAACCTTGCTGTACTTGTTTCATGGGATATTGAGAACTTGAGTTTGTACTTTCATTCACTCTATGACATTTGCAATCATTCACTCTATGAATCTGGAGCCCTTCAAACACAAACGCTGCCCTTCTGGTGCTAAGATCAGAGAAAGTCACAGTTCAGTAACAACGGGGTATTTAAAGCACTGTCTCTATTCAGGTGAGTATTCAGAACAACTCTTAATCTCTTCTTACACTGCCATTGATTGCAGTAAGGGACTGTGGTCTTCACTGGAGAAATTCCATCAACTCTCTGCAGCCTGTTCTATTTCTCCTAGCCTACCAAAAATTAGTATCACTGCTTCAAAAGCGGAGTCCAGTTCTCATTTATTTTGTGTGTTTCTCTTCCAGGTTATTCTTAAATATGCATTATGAACAATTATTGGTGTATCTTTCATGTGCTATATAAAAATAACTTATGGAAAAATATTCACTAATGCTCTGGCTTTCATATGTTTAATTAGAGAAAAATATGTAATATTACTGAACTTAATCTAAGGAACTCACAAATAACCACAGAATGTCTTACTGTGCTTTCCTTACGCAGTGTCTAAATCTTTGTTACTATTCTCACAGGATATTCGTTTCTTATTATTTCCTCTCTTAGGCACAGAGAGCTGATTATATATCATATTCGTTGCTCAGGTCTTGAAAATTACAACAGATACTTATTCTCTCAGTTTTAGAAGTCAGAAGTCTGCAATCAGTGCCAGCACCGCACACCCTCCAAAGGCTCTGAGGGAAATCCTTCCTTGCCTCATCCAGCTTCTGGTGGTTCCAGGCATTCCTTGGCTTGTGGCAGCTTCTCGTTTCTTCTCTGTCTTTACATGACCTTTTCCTGTGCGGGTCTTTTCTGTCTCTATCTCTTATAAGGGCCAATAGATTCTTATATCCAATTTGATATAGTTGACAGCCAATTGGACTGCTCTTCCTGGGTAAAGATGTAGGAGAGGATATGGTACAACCACCAGATTCTGTGTTCATGACTGATACATTCTTTTTTGCCTGGGCCGTGAGAGTTGACTGTAGCTCAAACTAAACCCATTTGCACAAATTACCTTCGGGTGAAGGAAGCTCTTTTGCCCTCAAGTTACACACACTCAACCTGCAGATAAGGAGGTTATGAGGACTTGGAGCATCAACCTCATTTCAGTCCATCTCTGAGGGGCCATCCCAGTGGCAGAGCTTTCCATAACATTGACTGAAATCTCTGTTGGAACGGTATGACACAGCCCTCTGCACAATGCTGCTTCCTTCCTCCATACCTTCCTTCTTTCTCTTCTTCCTTCTCTCCTTCCTTCCCTCCCTCCCCCTTCCCTCCCAGGTGTTGTTCCTAAGAGCACTTCCCAATAAACCACTTATATCCAAGAATCTGTTTCAGAGTCTCCCAAAGAACCCAGCCTAGGAAAATAGACATCTCTAAGAGTCATGCAGGAAAACAACTCTGATTGTAATATATCTTCTGCCACCTTGAGTTTCCTCCTTCTCTTGGAACAGTTGTACCCCCTTTCAGCTTAGTAAATGGAAGTATCATGCTCAGAGTTCTCAAGCCAAAACCTTGAATTATTGAAGTCCATGCCCTTTTCTCTCACCAATATTTTACTTTGAGCAATTTTACTTCTAAATCACATTGTCTGTCGACTTTTCTCCGTTTTCCTCACCACCCCTCCTAGTGTGACCAGCACCTCTCCCTGAACTATTCCCGTTATTTGTACTGTGATTCTAAGCAACTTACTTAACCTTTCTAAGCCTCCACAAACTGAAAAGAGTAATAGTACCAACATAATAATAGTACTGACATTACAGCTGTGATTAAATGGCTTAATAAATATGAATGTTAAATTAATACTTGGTATATAGTAAGTACTACAGTGTCAGTCACTAGCAAGATCCTGAAATTTAATTAGGTCACTTTTTATGGCAGGAAAAGTGAATTCGTACAAGTGAATGAAGAGAATTAACTGTGGACATCTCCAAAGTTTGTCTTTGTCCTCACTATCAAACATTATACATCTCCATTGCATATAATTGCCCAATATTATTCCACATAGAAGAATTTTAGGACATTTGTTATTTTTAAGTATGTAATATTTACTTATAATAGTAAAGTAAATGTTTTATAAAATAATGTTTTTTTCTAATATCAGTTATATTAATTTATCTAAATGTCTGTAATTCAAGAACAAGTAGTCTAGTTGCTCCCAGAAGCACATTCCAGGAGCACATTTTGGGTTTATTGTTTCCATTTTGTGGCATTACCCCTGCTGTGAATTTGCTTACTGTTTAATTTCTTTAAAAATTCCCAGATGTACATAAATACATACTTGACTCTTAGTTTCTTCTTGTCCATCCCTTCCCGTTCTTAGTGGTGACTCAGTGGGAAAATAATTCTCAAATTTTGCTGATATTGTGGTTCAAATGTGGTGTTCAAAACTATGAGACACGGGCATGTATTAATGATCTACCACCATGTATTTTCCTAGATAAAATAGGTACTAATACCATAAATTAGGTAATACCATTTTACATGAGAATCAGAGTTTGACAAGAACCCTAAGATAAGAACTCAGTAACTTTAAATCCCAAATCATGGATAAGTAGAGCATTTTATTAAATCATTCCATTACTCTTAACAGCAGTAAGGTAATGAGTTCAGCAAATAAGGTTATAATTTGTTTTAATATACCCATTGGAAAGCATTTGTTCAAGTTTCATAGAACCGGGCCATGTCCATTTCAAGAGTTCATACTTATATTGCTCCTACTATATTTTTATTCCCATTGCCTTATTCTTGCTCATGTATCCAATCAACAAGCTGTTAATGTTTACATATTTTATACAGAAACTCTGCCGAGTACTTGAAAAATAATTAGTGAAATATGCTCTCTTCTCTTAATCCAATTGCTGTCATGACCTACTCTGCATCTGAAGTTCAGAAAAATGTAAGGACCAGAGAAATAAGTGTGACAATAGTGGCAAAATGCTTCACAAAAAGGCACAGAATTTATACTTCAGGAAGATCCCACTAGTATTTAGTTCTAATATAGGTCAGAGTAGAAAATCCAACATTAAAAAAAAGTACTACCCGAACACAAAAACAGAACATGCTTGAATAGCCTCTTTGGCCACTGGGGGCTAAAGTTTTAGATGTGTTGTTTTAAACTATTTGTGGAGTAGCCTGAAAAATTGCCACTTTTGTGTCTTGAGCAGGAGGGAGTTCCTTGTGTTCTAGGTTACAATCAGTGCAAGTACCCCCACTATTCAGTCTTATAAACGTGAAGATCCATGGGACCTCAAAACACCTGTATCAAATTTAGATTCTTAGTAGATATCATGAGTTGACCCAGTAGCTTGTTTATGTAAATGTGTTTAACTTTCAGCAAGCAAATTGTCTTATTGGGGATCGGGGGACTAAATAAGAAGCAAACAATAACAATGAGTTCACTTGCCAAGGTATAAAGTAGCTATAGGATATTTCTCTATCTCTCAGCAGGAAAATTCAGACGGAATTATGCAGATTTTAGAACCAAATAATAGTACTTGAAGTCATAGGTTTAGATTTGGTAGGTGGGGGGGAGGCAGGTATTTAACCTAATGAGTCTTTTGGCCCCTACACTTTCTTTTACACCAATTTTGTTTAAATTTCTTATAAATGTCAATTTTTAGGGGAACCTGGGTGGCCTAGTCACTTAAGCTTCTGACTGTGGGTTTTGGCTCAGGTCATGAGCTCGTGATTCCGGAGTTGAAGCCCCTCATTGGGCTCTGTGCTGACAGCACAGAGCCTGCTTGGGATATTCTCTCTCTCTCCCCCGACCACTCTCTCTGTACTTAAAGTTAAAAAGTTTAAAAATAAATACATAAATATAGATTTTTAAAGAATATAACATGTTTTTGAGAAATATTAATTTAGGTGAGTGTGCCCAAATTGTAACAGGACTGAGTTTCACACAGAGTTGTGACACTGAGGCTTTTCTTTCCAAGAAGCATCTTTGTGCCAACACGGGCTCAGGGTTTGTACCTGAAAAACTGAACCGCAAGTGCAGCAGGGTGCAGTCTTTCATGTGATTTCTACTTCTTTGTCTCCCATACTTGGTAACATACAGACATACAGTCTGATGGAGTGGTCTATATTACAGAGTCATGAGGAATGTCACATATGTACACATAGCCCCTCCCTTGTCTTGAGGTTTTCACCACATTACTTAAGAAAGGGCTCCACCACAAAATAAAATGCCTGCTTCTTAGGTAAGTTCAATAATAAAATTATGTCTGAGGCCTTAGGTCATGTTTGAAATAAACCCTAAATATTGAGTAGGATTTTTCTCAAAATCCTATGAAGGAATCGAATGTGTACCACATTCAATTGTTGTACCACAACAGAGTACAGATGGACTTACTGACTGAGCAAGAAAATTAGAATATGGAAAACGAAATAAAGGATGGTAGAGAAAAGGAAGAATGTCCTTTCAAATATTACTTCTATGCATTTAAATTTTTTTTTAAGTTAACACTGTATATGTATATATCTTCCACCTCCCACCCCCAATATATCTTGAACTGCAAGACAAAGACCAGTTAACTCTATAATCCCACTGTGACATCAAAACTTAACATTTCAATATCATCTTTATTTTGTGAATCTTGTAAGAATATACCTACAATATCCTTTTGATTTGTGAAAAAAGGTGATCTGAAAGGTGATCTCAAGGTGTCAGATAACACACATAGTTTACACCCATTTTGTGAAATGCCACTGGAATAAACGGAATGAATTACAAACAAGAATTTTTTTTTCAACGTTTTTTATTTATTTTTGGGACAGAGAGAGACAGAGCATGAACGGGGGAGGGGCAGAGAGAGAGGGAGACACAGAATCGGAAACAGGCTCCAGGCTCTGAGCCATCAGCCCAGAGCCTGACGCGGGGCTCGAACTCACGGACCGCGAGATCGTGACCTGGCTGAAGTCGGACGCTTAACCGACTGCGCCACCCAGGCTCCCCCAAACAAGAATTAAAGTATAACATCAGGAACAGGAGTGGGGAGTGAGCATCGCTGACCAATGAGAAAAATAAACATTTCTGTCAAAGATAGTAGAGAAGCTCCAACCTTAAATATGCCGTAAGATGTTGGCAGCAATTTTTTTTTTTCTAAGAAACCCTAAGAAACTCTCATCTCAGAGTCAGGAAATATTAAGTGTAGAAATGGAAAATAGGGCTGAAATTCAGTGAAAGTATAAGTATAGAATTTAACTGTCATTAGACACCCATTTATCTTTCCCACAAATCACAAGCAATCCATATTTATTCCTAAGGAAATTCACTGATGGTTGTACAGGAACATAGTTAGGACCTATGAATTATCAGATAAATATGTGACATTTCTTGAGGAAGGATCTTTTCACTGTTACCCTTCCAGAACCCTCTTTTCATCAATCAAAGGGCACAACAGTCTTTACTGTTGTTGAAGTCACTAAGTTTTTCCGTTTCCAACTTATCTTAGAAAATCTAGTCTGTTCTTATTCTGCCTATGCACTTACTCCACAATTTTGCATAAACAATGGGAAAACTAAGACTTTTACTGTAGAGATTTGTACCCCACAATTAAACCCCTATCATTCCAGTATTTGAAAGTTCCCACAAAATAAAGAAAAAAGACAAGGAGAGACGAACACAGATTTGACCTAAGAAACACTTTTAAAAGGAAAAAAGCTCACACTTAGACATATTTTCATTTAACTTCAGAATAAAGGAGGAGATATTAAAGCCTCCAAAGACATTTTTTAAGTCATTCAAAAACAATGAGCAAGTATGATTGCCATGAAAAGCACCAGATGTAGTTATTTAAGCACCTCAGGTCTAGAGCCAGGCAATGCAATTTACTAATCATGTGATTTCAGCAATTTATTTAACTTGTGCTTCAGTTAGCTCAACTATAAAATGAAAATAATAGCGTTTATCTTTTACAGTTATTTAGACCTTAAAGTGCTTAGAATAGTACCTAGACCTATTAGCTGTTAAAATGTTGGCTGTAGTAGTTTTCAGACTTCTAAAGATAAATCCTTAAGATGAGAAGACAGAGCATTGCATTCAGAATTTATAATACACATTAAATAATTGCAGTTACAAAATGAACACAATTACAGTGTCCATTTATAGTGTCTTTATATTGGTTCCTAATTGAAATTTGTTTTTAGCTCATGAATCCCAATTTCTGTTTGGTAGGAGAAATAATTACCTGGCCAGTCAAGGCAACTCAGCTACTTAGGATTTTAAGACTTGGGCCTTTGAAACACCTCTCTTCCCTCCCTTCTTTGGTTGATAGAAGGAATGAGTTGGAACTGGAGGAACCTAGGTGTGCAATGTCTGCTCCAAATGTTGAACTCTGTCCTTGATAAGCTTCCATGTCTGGTCTATGATGTTAGCCAGTGCCTCCATTTTCTTTTTTAGGAATTTTAAGCTTTGATGTTGCAGTGGAATTACAGGGTAACTTGTTCTTATCTTGAAGAAGCTCAATATTTATCAGGGAGGGAACATAATATGAGCATGAATATAGAGTGTTTAAAATTTTTTAATAACTACGGGGTTACAGAAGATTTTTTTTTTTACCTGATAGATGTCTCTCCATTGCAATAATTATGTTCCCAGATGGAATAATTTAGGTATCTACTTTCATAGGAAATGTATAGCTTTTTTTTTTTTTTTTTTTTTGAAGTGCAGCTTGGCGTTTCTCCTCCTGTCAATTTGGGTCTCACCTTAGTTTTTTGTTGCATGTATGTGATGCTCTGAACTCCGCTATCTCCCAATACACCTTGGGCCATCCTTCTATCTAGTCTCATCTACAGAGTCCCTTTGCCCCATTCTACTGTGAATCCTCAGCAGACATGCCAATTCCACAGTCTCAACCACATTTTGCATCACATTCAGGAATTTCCTGATCTTTTTCATGTTGTTGACAGCCAAGGATCTCTGAACTAAGTTGTAACTATGCATTTTTATGGAAGATACATACTAAAGAGTGTGTAAATATGTAGTGTGACTATAGTGTGAAGATGCTAACTAGATTTAGAGATGGAAGAAATCAGAGTTTTCTATCACACACTTACTAGACTACATGAGAGAAAAAAACTGAGTTTCACTTATAAAGATAAATCATAAAATAAGACTAACCTACCTCTACAGCATTTCTATTGAGGAAAAACTTTTAGATTCATCCTTTCCCAAAGATCTCTATCTCATTGATCAATTATATGTGGTAGGTGAACTTTTTCTCTTCACTGCTTAAACAACTGCCCTAATTAGTGAAGAAGAATGAGAGTTTAGTCCTTAATGTGATCTGATCTATGGAGAATGTAATGTAAGGCTCTGTTTTCAGGTTTAAAGTCTATGAATGTCTCTGAAATTCGCATATAGTGCAATGGGAGTGTAGTTCCCTACAGTTAAGAGAAATACTTTAACATTTTATGACTTTTAAAAAATCTCGGTCCAACTGTATTTGATAATATAACATTGAATAATACAATATTCCCCATTATTTGTTGTAGGCCAAATATATATCTCTTTAATATTTTAGTGGTCAAAGTATTAGACTAGATAGTGTGATGTTCAAGTTTGGTATGATAGCTTAATTTACAGAAATATGATCTTTAAGAAATTATTTTTTAGCCCCATATTTGGATTAACTTTTCTTTCTAGTAGATTAATCCCAAAATAGAAAATCCTGGCTATCAATGGTAATTCAAAAAGCAAAAAGGTCTCTTGTTTGTTCTTTGATGGCTTAAAGGGAAACACATACATACGTACATATATACATACATACATATACATTATATATATACACACATACACATTATATACACACACATATACATTATATGTAAGTATACACACACACACACACACACACACAAATGAATGTAATGACTTCCTTATAAGAAACACTGGTAATCAAATGCTTTAGGTCACATTTTTCTATTTCAAGATCCTCTTAGTCTTATAGTATGAAAAATAGTTTACATTTCTAATTTATTTTAAAGCATAGTTGTGGGGATGTAGATAGAAGAAAAAGTTATTTAAAAAATGAAGATGTTATAATTTCTCATCATCTGATCATGCCCTTCTTATAGCACCTAAGTTCAAGGACAGGTGGAATGAAACGTGATAAAGAGTCTGTATATGTTACATATTACATTACCAATGTCTAGCTTCAATAAAAACTTCATCCAGCTTCTGTACCATGTGGTATATGAGTTAGACTCACTTTGACTCCAGCTGTTAGTTATTATGTGGAATAATGAATCATAATCTTTTCAGCATTGTCTAAAATGAGATATGTGTACAAAGGGAGAAAATGTGTAAAAAATAAAAAAAATAATCACCAATTTATATTTATTGAGTGTACTAGCCCCAAATGAGAGCAAAGAGGGAGAATCTAGAACACGGCAAAGTAAATAATAAACTAAAGGAAAGGTATTCAGGCATAATGCAAAGAACAGATGTCTGCAAGTCAGCACACCTGGTTTTAGGCCTTGGCTTTGCCAGGAACTACCCATATCAGTGTCTCAAGTGTGAATTAAGCATGGTCCTTACAGCTCAGGTAAGATAAAGAGAGGGAACAGTCTACCAGATTTCAATAGGGCTGATAGGTGAACCAGGGTGACAATAGAGCATCTAAAAGAGGATAATACAAAAAGTGTGGCCAAAGGACATTGATAAGCCCAGACTAATCTAGGCCATAGTTAGCCATAGGTGTCCATATAATGATAGAATGTCAGCCAGAAAGGTAGAGAAGAGGGGCAGATGGTATTTTAGAGTTAAGTAAGATCAGTGGTTTTCAAACTGACTGCACAGTTGTGGAGCCCACCTTAGACTAATGAAATCAGATATCGAGAATTGAAACCCAGACATGTAGGGTTTAAACAGACATGCATAAAGTTTTTATAGCTCCCCAGATAATTATTACATGTTGTCAAGGTTGGAAACTTGTGAGTTACATGGTCATTTAGAAAGTTTTGCCCTTGAACTGGCAGATCACAAGATACTGGATTGGGCTCAGTCCCCTCAAGGAAGTCAAGCTCTGGTACCGGGAATAAGGCACAGTGAAGAAAGCTATCATTCCAGGATTAACATTAGTGACCGTGGAAACAAGTGGAAAGTATTTCCCAAATGTACCTGGTATCACGTTTGAGAAGCTGACCATGCTTAGCTCTTATTTATTTATTTATTTATTTATTTATTTATTTATTTATTGTATGAAAATTATTGTCAAATGGGTTCCATACAACACCCAGTGATCATCCCAACAGGTGCACTCCTCAATACCCATCACCCCTTTCCCCTCCCTCCCACCCCCGCCATCAACCTTCAGTTTATTCTCAGTTTTTAAGAGTCTCTTATGGTTTGGCTCCCTCTCTTTTTTTTTTCCTTCTCCTCCCCCATGGTCTTCTGTTAAGTTTCTTAGGATCCACATAAGAGTGAAAAATACATGCTATCTGTCTTTCTCTGTATGACTTATTTCACTTAGCATGACACTCTCCAGTTCCATCCATGTTGCTACAAAAGGCCAGATTTCATTCTTTCTCATTGCTAAGTAGTATTCCATTGTACATATAAACCACAACTTCTTTATCCATTCATCAGTTGATGGACATTTAGGCTCTTTTCATAATTTGGCTATTGTTGAAAGTGTTGCTATAAACATTGGGGTACAAGTGCCCCTACGCATCAGCACTCCTGTATCCCTTGGGTAAATTCCTAGCATTGCTATTGCTGGGTCATGGGGTAGATCTATTTTTAATTTTTTGAGGAACCTCCACACTGTTTTCCAGAGTGGCTGCACCAGTTTGCATTCCCACCAACAGTGCAAGAGGGTTCCCGTTTCTCTACATCCTCGTCAGCATCTATAGTCTCCTGATTTGTTCATTTTAGCCACTCTGACTTGTGTGAGGTGATATCTGAGTGTGGTTTTGATTTGTATTTCCCTGATGAGGAGTGACGTTGAGCATCTTTTCATGTGCCTGTTGGCCATCTGGATGTCTTCTTTAGAGAATTATCTATTCATGTTTTCTGCCCATTTCTTCACTGGATTATTTGTTTTTCAGGTGTGGAATTTGGTGAGTTCTTTATAGGTTTTGGATACTAGCCCTTTGTCCGATATGTCATTTGCAAATATCTTTTCTCATTCTGTTGATTCCCTTTTAGTTTTGTTGACTGTTTCCTTTGCAGTGCAAAAGCCTTTTTATCTTCATGAGGCCCCAATAGTACATTTTTGCTTTTAATTACCTTGCCCTTGGGGATGTGTCAAGTAAGAAATTGCTGTGGCTGAGGTTAGAGAGGTTTTTTTTCCTGCTTTCTTCTCTAGGGTTCTGATGGTTTCCTGTCTCACATTCAGGTCCTTTATCCATTTTATTTTTGTGAATGGTGTAAGAAAGTGGTCTAGTTTCATTCTTCTGCATGTGGCTGTCCAGTTCTCCCAGCACCATTTGTTAAAGAGACTCTCTTTTTTCCATTGGATATTCTTTCCTGCTTTGTCAAAGATTAGTTGGCCATACTTTTGTGGGTCCAATTCTGGAATCTGTATTCTATTCCATTGGTCTATGTGTCTGTTTTTGTGCCAATACCATGCTGTCTTGATGATTACAGCTTTGTAGTGGAGGCTCAAGTCTGGGATTGTGATGCCTCCTGCTTTGGACTTCTTTCATATTACTTTGGCTATTCAGGGTCTTTTGTGGTTCCATACAAATTTTAGGATTGCTTGTTCTAGCTTTGAGAAGAATGTTCAAGAAAGTCAGGATAAACATCATAAAAGCCATTTATGAGAAGCCCACAGCTCATATTATCCTCAATGGGGAAAAACTGAGAGCTTTCCCCCTGAGATCAGGAACACGACAGGATGTCCACTCTCACCACTGTTGTTTAACATAGTGTTGGAAGTGCTAGCATCAGCAATCAGGTAACAAAAGGAAATCAAAGGCATAAAAATAGGCAAAGATGAAGTTAAGCTTTCACTTTTTGCAGATGACATGATATTATACATGGAAAACCCGAGAGACTCCATTCAAAGAGTACTACAACTGATACATGAATTCAGCAAAGTCACAGGATACAAAATCAATGTACAGAAATCAGTTGCATTCTTATGCACAAATAATGAAGCAACAGAAAGGCAAATAAAGAAACTAATCCCATTCACAACTGCACCAAGAATCATAAAATACCTAGGAATAAACCTAAGCAAAGATGTAAAATATCTGTATGCTGAAAACGATAGAAAGCTTATGAAGGAAATTGAAGAAGATACAAAGAAATGGAAAAAACATTTCATGCTCATGGATTGGAAGAATAAATATTGTTAAAATGTCAATACTACCCAAAGCTATCTACGCATTCAATGCTTAGCTCTTAGTACTATAAACAGACCACTGAGTAGTGGAGGTGACAGCAGGAGTAGTCAGAACTCCAATAAGCATCAGAAACCTATTGGGAGAAAGACAGCCAACCAAACAATTTTAGATAAAGCAAGGGATATACCAAAAGGCACATGCTACTACTGGCTTCGTTACTTCCATAGCAAAATGAGGTTGACGAATCCTTTCTCGGAATAATCACCGTCCACATCAGTCCTCTTCTCTACTTCAGAAACATCTCAGAAGGCATTCTTCTCATAGTTACATTTTCATTCCTTCTGATCATCAGTATTGCAAAACATTGTAAAATATACCTCTTTCACAAAAAATTGCACAATGACCTAACAAAGGTATATGACACTTCAGATCAATAGTCATGTTGAATGGTAGCATGTAAACAGTGTAATGAGAAAGAAAAAAATAAATGAGTTAAGAAAATTGGAAAGAAGAAAGTAAAACTATCATTATTTGTTAATGAAATAGTACTCGCTAAGGCTTAGAGTGCATTGTAAACACTAAGTTATATAGTAAAGTGTTGGGTGCAAAATTAACATACAATATCAAGAGTCTTCTTTCATATAAACAGGAAATTAGAAAGTAAGGAAAAGAATATTTTGAAAAAATGCTAAAAGGAATTGTGGAAAAATAAATTTAAAAACAAATACTTCTAAGAAGTTAAAATAGAGCAACATTCTTTGAGGTTAATAGAAAATCTATAGTACAAATGCCAATTATCACTACATTAACTTTTTAAATTAACAGAAAGCAAAAATAATTGAAATTTATTTTTAACACTAAACACGTTTACTTTAAAACTCATAAGGGAAAAAATACATGAAAAAATAAAGTTGGCTAGGAAGATGGAGTTGAAGGATTTTAAGTATGCCTCCTCCCTTAGATACAACTAAGTAACATTCTCATCAGCATCAATAACCCAGAAAACAAGTCAAAGATTGGCAGAACAAACTCCACAACTAAAGGCAGGAAGGGCAAAGACATGGTCTGGAAGTAAAATGGATGTTGGCTGTCCACAGCAGGGAGGGAGCTAGTGGTATGGAGAAGGAAGGAAAAAAGACTTTTGTATCAGGAATCTTCATATTATTTTCCAAATTTTGTCAGTTCTTAAAACCAGTTAGGCTTAAGGTCTCAAATTAAAAACAAAACAAAACAAACAAACAAAAAAAAAAACAAAAAAAAAAAACAACAATGGGCTCCACAGTGGGAGAGCCCTGAGGCCTAGGAAGTGGAGTTTTCAACCTTAAGAGACAGCATTACCAACAGCCTTTGCAGATACAGCCTAGAATGAGCAACTTGAAAAACAGCGGGGGCAGATGGGAGGGAAAATAATTTACTCAACTCAAAGCATGGCACGGACAGACAAGGATCATGGGGAGTCTCCTCCAGAAGCAAAGGAGCTGGCTGATGCCATTTCCCTCCCCTGCCCCAACACAAACAATGTCCACCTATGGAAATCAATACTGCCTGTATTTCTGACCTAACTCGCTTGCATGAAGCCCCACTTCACAACCCCTCTGGATTCTGTGGATCTGCCCTTCAGACATGCTCCCCTTAGTCTCAGCACTGCCGGGCACCCCCCTCAGAATAAACAACTTGCCAACACTACATGTCCTGACCAGTGCATCCCCCAGCATCAGCAGCAGGTCTTGTTTCTCAGAAAGATAACTTCACCCCTTGTTCAACATGCCCCACCCTCTGCTGGGGACCAGACCCTACCCACAAAGGCAAGAGAGGCTCTGCAGACAACTGGACTGAAGGAAAAAACGGGCAAGACTAAATGGCAGAGCACACACGATGCAGACATTCTTTGAAGCATCAGACCCTGGGAAACAGGGGACATGACAATGCAGGGCATTACAGGATCTCTTCTTCTTAAGTCTTCTATCCTCAAGAGTCAGAGAAGTAGCTGCTTCCCCAACACAGAGAAACAGACGCAGATAGTCAGACAGAATGAGGCAACAGTGAAACATCTCCCAAATGAAAGAACAGGACCAAACCATAGCAAGAAACCAAAATGAAATAGATAGAAGTAATATACCTGATAGATATTTTAAAGTAATGATCACAAAGATATTCATTGGACTGGAGAAAAAAGTAGAAGACATCAGTGAGATCCTTAATACAGATATAAATAAGAGCAAATCAGAGATCAAGAACACAATAAATGAGATTAAAAATATATTTATGGAATAAATCGCAGGCTAGACAAAGCAGAGAAACAAATTAATGACCTAGAAGACAGAGTAACAGAAAGCAACTAAACTGAGTAAAGGAGAGAAAAGAAAATAATGCAAATTGAGAATAGTCTTAGGGAACTCAGTGACTCCATCAAGTGTAAAACTCTCTGCATTATAGAGATATAAGAAGAAAGTGATAAAAGGCAGAAAATTTATTTGAAAAAATAATAACTTAAAACTTCTCCAATCTAGGGAAGGAAACAGATATCCAGATCTAGGAGGTACAGAGATCCCCCCCTCCAAATTCAACTCAAGGAGGTTCACTCCAAGACACATAGTAATTAAAATGGCAACGGGTAGCAAAAAATAAAAACTTTTAAAAGCATCAAGAGAAAGGAAGACAGTTATATACAAGGGGAAACCCCATAAGGCTATCAGCAAATTTTTCGGCAAAAACATTGCAAGCGAGAAAGGAGAGGTATGATATATTTAAAGTGCTCCAAGGGATAAACCTGCAGCCAAGAATACTCTATTCAACAAGGCTATCATTCAGAAGAGAAGGAGAGATTAAAAGTTTGATCTCAGACAAGCAAAAATGAAAGGAATTCATTACTATTAAACCAGCACTACAATAAATACTAAAGGGGACTCTTTGAGTGGAAAGGCAGATTGTAAGTCAGAGTACAAAAAGTAAAGAATACAAAAGTAGCAAAAATAATATTTCTATAGAAGTCAAGGAATTCATAAAATTTTTAAAAATGTGAATATGACACTATATACCTAAAACATGGAGGGGTGAAGAGTAAAGAATGGGCTTCAACTTAGGTGACCATCAACTTAATATAGACTGCTATATGCAGAAGATGCTATATGCAAACCTAATGGTAACCACAAATAAAAAGCCACTAATAGGTATACAAAGAATAAAGAGAAAGGAATCCAAAAGGAAATCCGACAATCCATTAAATCAAGAGAAATTTTGGAGAAAATCCATAGAAACAACCACAAAACAAGTAGCAAAATGGCAATAAATACATAATTATTAACAATTACTTTGAATGTAAATGGACTAAACACTCCTATCAAAAGACATAGGGTGACAGAGTGGATTAAAACAACAACAACAAAACAAGATCCAGGGGCTCCTGGGTGGTTCAGTCAGCTAAGCGTCTGACTCTTGATTTTGGTGCAAGTCATGATCTCGTGGTTCATGAGATTGAGCCCTGTATAAGGCTCCGTGCTGACAACACAGAGCCTGCTTGGGATTCTCTACCTCCCTCTCTGCCCCTCCCCCAACACAAAAATAAAATAAACTTAAAAAAAATAAGATTCATCTACAGGCTGCCTATAAAATACTTGTTTCAGACATAAAGACACCAGCAGAGTTCAAATGAAGGGATGGAGAAACATTTATCAAGCAAAGGCATGCCAAAAGACAGCTGGAGTAGCAGTACTTATATTGGACAAAATAGACTATAAAACAAAGACTGTAACAAGAGACAAAGATGACACTATATAATAAAAAGGGGACCATCCAACAAGAGGATATAACAATTGTAATTATTTATGGCCCCAACATGATAGCACTCTAATTCATAAAACAATTAATAGCAAACAAAAGAAATAATCCACAATCATGTAATAAGAGTAGTGGACTTTAACAGTCCATTTACATAGATGGAAAGATCATCCAAACAAAAATTCAACAAGGAAACAGTGGCTTTGGATGACACACTGGACCAGATGGATTTAACAGATATATTGAGAACATTACATCCAAAACAGCAGAATATCCATTCTTTCAAATGCACAAAACATTCTCCAAAATATATATTAGGCCATAAAACAAGTTTCCACAAATTCAAATAAATCAAAGTGATGCCATGCATCTTTCTGACCACAACACTGTGAAACTAGAAATCAACCACAAGAAAAAGATCTGGAAAAAGCACAAATACATGGAGGTTAAATAATATCCTATTAAACAATAAACTAAGAAATCAAAAAAGAAATCTAAAGTTACATGAAACAAATGAAAATAAAAACACAACAGTCCAAAATCTTTGTGATGCAGAAGTGGTTCTAGGAGGAAACTTTATAGCAATAAAATACCTACCTCAAGAAGAAAAATGTCCAATAAATAACTAAATTTATACCTAAAGGAGCTATAAAAAGAAGAACAAAAGCCAATCCCAGCAAAAAGAAAGAAATAATAAAGATTAGATAAATGATATATAAATAAATATTACAGAAATAAGTAATATAGAAACCAACCACCACAAACGAACTGATCAATGAAACCATTAACTGGCTCTTTGAAAATATAAAAAACAAATTGATAAACCTCTAGCAAGACTCATTAAAAAAAAAGAGGGAGACAAAGAAGACCCAAATAAAAAAAATTATTAAGAGGAGAAATGACAACAAAACCACAGAAATACTAGCAATTGTAACAAAATATTATGAAAACTTATATGCCAGCAAATTGTACAACTTAAAGGAAATGGATAAATTCCTAGAAACATATACCCTACCAAAACTAAAGCAGATAGAAATACAAAATTTGAACAGACCAATTACCAGCAATGAAATTAAATCAGTATTCAAAACACTCCCCCCAAACAAATGTCCTGGAACAGATGGCTTCCCAGGCATATTCACAGGCAAAGAAGAGTTAATACCTATCCTCAAGCCATTGCAAAAAAATGGAAATGAAGAAAACTTCCAGATTCATTCTATAAGGCCAGCATTACTCTGGTACCAAAACCAGATAAAGATACACGCACAAAAGAGAATTGCAGGCCAATATCTTTCATGAATATAGATGCAAAAATCCTCAACAAAATATTAGCAAACTGAATCCAACAATACATTTAAAAAAACATACACCACGGTCTAGTTGAATTTATTACCAAGTTGTAAGGGTGATTCAACATTTGCATAACAATGTGATACGTTACATCAATAAGAGAAACGACAAAAACTGTATGATCATTTTACATACATACAGAAAAAGCATTAGACAATGTACAACATCGATTTGTGATAAAAATTGTCTGCAAAATAAGCCTAAAGGGAACATACCTCAGCAAAATAAAGGCCTTATATGAAAAACCCACAGCCAACATTAT
Organism: Herpailurus yagouaroundi; assembly: GCF_014898765.1. Lineage (NCBI taxonomy): Eukaryota > Metazoa > Chordata > Mammalia > Carnivora > Felidae > Herpailurus > Herpailurus yagouaroundi. Next base: position 74,899,268 of record NW_024412391.1, read on the forward strand.
ACTTAATGGTGAAAAACTGAGAGCTTTTCACTTAAGGTCAGGAACAAGACAAGGATGTCCACTCTTACCATTTTTATTCAACATAGTACTGGAAGTCCTACCCATAGCAATTAGACAACATAAAGAATTAAAAGACATCCAAATTGGCAAGGAAGAACCAAAACTTTCACTCTTTACGGATGATATGATAATATGCACAGAAAACTCTAAAGACTACACACACACACACACACACACACACACACACACACACACACACACAAATCTGCTAGAATGGATACATTATTTAAGTAAGGTTGCAAGATATAAAAATCAATGTACTGATTTGTTGCAGTCCTATTCACTAATAAATAAGCAGTAGAAAGTTAAATTAAGAAAAAAATCCCATTAACAATTTCACCAAAAGCAATAAAGTAATTAAATTTAACCAGAGGTTAAAGATGTGCACTCTGAAAACTAGAAAACACTGATGAAAGAAACTGAAGACAATGGAAAGAAAAGACATTCTATGCTCATGGATTCAAGAACAAATATTGTTAAAATGTCTACACTACCCAAAACAATCTACAGATTTAATGCAATCCTTATCAAAATACCAACAAAATTTTTCACAGAACTAGAACAAACAATAGTACTATTTGTATGGAACCACAGAGGACCTCAAATGGCCAAAGCAATATTGAAAAAGAAAAACAAAACTGGAGATGGTGCAATTCCAGATTTCAAGTTATATTACAAAGCAGTAGTGATTAAAATAGTATGATACTGGCATACAAATAGACATATAATTCAGTAGAACAGGAATCAACCCACAATTATATGGTCAATTCACCTTTGACAAAGGAAGGAAGAAGTTGCAATGGAAAAAACGTCTCTTAAACAAATGGGGATGGGAAAACTGAAGAGCCACATGCAAAAGAATGAAACTGGACCACTTTCCTACACCATACACAAAGATAAACTCAAAATGAATTAAAGACCTAAATGTGAGACCTGAAACCCTAAAAATCCTTGAAGTGAGTATAGGCAGTAATCTCTTAGACATTAGCTGTAGCAATATATTCTAGATATGTCTCCTGAGGCAAGGGAAACAAAAGCAAAAATCAACTATTAGGACTACATCAAAATAAAAAGTTTCTGCACAGTGAAGGAAACAATCAATAAAACTGAAAGGCAACCTAACAAATAGGGAAGATATTTGCAAATGACCTATCTGATAAAAGGTTAGTATCCAAAATATATAAAGACTTGATGCAATTCAATTCCCCAAAACAAAATAATCCAATTGAAAATGGACAGGAGACATGAACAGAGATTTCTCCCAAGAAGACATCTGGATGACCAACAGACACAAGAAAAGATGTTCAACATCATGCATTATCAGGGAAATGCAATCAAAACTACAATGAGTTACCACCGCACACCTCTCAGAAAGGGTAAAATCAGAAACACAAGAAACAAGTGTCGGTGAAGATATGGAGAAAAAAGAAATGCTTTTGCACTGTCAGTGGGAATGCAAATTGGGGCAGCTACCATGGAAAAAAGTGGTTTCCTTAAAAAATTAAAAATAGAACTATACAAAGATCTAGGAATTGCACTGAGTATTTACCAAAAACAATAAATAAATAAATAATTATAAAGACAATAATTCAAAGGGATATATGCACCTTTATGTTTATTGCAGCATTATTCACAATAGCCAAACTATGGAAGCAGCCCATGTGTCCATCAACTGATGAATGGATAAAGAAGATGTGATATTTATGTGTACACACACACAGAGGAATATTATTCAGCCATAAAAAAGGGAAATCTCGCCATTTGCAACAACATGGATAGAGCTAGAGAGTATCATTCTAAGTGAAATAAGTCAGAGAAAGATGAATATCATATGATCCCACTCATAAGTGGACTTTAAGGAACAAAACAACAAATGAGCAAAGGGAAAAAAAAAAAGAGACAAACCAAGAAACATACTCTTAACCATAGAGAACAAACTGATGGTTATGAGAGGGGAGGTGGGTGCAGGGATGGAGGAAATAAGGGATGGCGATTAAAGAGCACACTTATGATAAAAAAATGAAATGAAATGAGAAAAAGAATATATTAAATAGTATTTTTTAAGATAAGAAAGCAAAACAACTTTAACAATAATATTTTAGTTGTATAGCAAAGAACACATCAAAGAATTGGGGAGACTATAAAAAATATGTCGTTTTTATTCAGGCAGGAATTATTTTCTAGATGATGGTATTGATTACTAGTGATTCAATCACAGATAAGGCAGATACGAGTCTGGGCTATGTAGTTTGGTTCTTGATTTCTCCACTTCCTTTTTGAAATCCACATATAAAAAATAGACTTGGAAAGATAATCTGAAAGGGGGGATTTAGGTCATTCACCAGTTTCATTCAGTTTACTAACCCTGATATAATATTATACTTCCCTAAAATACAGTAGAATACTTGCTCTATTCTTCTGATCTGACCCACATTTTCCATTTTTTTAGTCTTTTCTGAAGCCTTCCTTTCACTGCCCAAAGTTCACCCTTACCTTGGCCTCATTTCTTGCATCCAGGATTTTTCTTTTATTTTAATTGAAGTATAATCAACATACAATATTTTATTAGTTTCAAGTGTACACAATAGTGATTTGACAATTCTGTACACTGCTTGATGCTCATCATGGTACGTGTAGTTATTATCTGCCACCATACAACATTATTACAATATTATTGACTATATTTCCTATGCTGTATTTCATCTCTTTGACTTATGTATTTTCTAACTCGAAGTTGGTACTTCTTAATCCCTTTCATTAATTTTGCCCACTCCCCTGCCCACTTTGCATTGTCAACCACCAGTTTGTTCTCTGTATTTCAGTCTGTTTTTTAGGGTCACCTGCGTGGCTCAGTCGGTTGAGCGTCTGACTTCAGCTCAGGTCATGATCTTGCAGTTTGTGAGCTCGAGACCCACATTGGGCTCTGTGCTGACAGCTCAGAGCCTGTTTCCGATTCTGTGTCTTCCTCTCTCTCTCTGCCCCTCCCCTGCTCATGCTTGCTCACTCTTTCTCTCTCCCCACCCCCCATCAAAAATAAATAAACATTTTAAAAAAAGAGTCTGTTAGTTTTATCTTTTACATTCAACTAATCATTATCCTTAACGTATTTATGAATATGTCTCCCCAGACAAGGGAAACAAAAGTAAAAATAAACTATTGGAACTACACCAAAATAAAATCTTTCACACAGCAAAGAAAACCATTAACAACAACCAAAAAAGCAATCTAATGAATGGAAGAATATATTTGCAAATGTTGTATCTGATGAAGGGATGTGTAAAGAATTTAAACAACTCAACACCAAAATCCCCAAATAATCCAATTAAAACATGAACAAAGAACCCAAACAGACATTTTTCCAAAGAAGACATACAAACACCAGACACATGAAAACATGGTCAACAACACTATTCATCAGAGAAATGCAAGTCAAAATCACAATGAAATATCATCTCACACCAGTCAGAATGGCTAGTGTTGAAAAGACAAAAAGTAAGTGTTGTCAAGGACTTGGAGAAAGGGGAACCTTTGTGCACTGTTGGTGGGAATGTAACTGGTGCAACCACTGTAGAAAATAGTATGGGGTTTCCTCAAAAAACTAAAAATACAACTGCCATCGAATCTAGTAATTCCATTACTGGACATTTAACCAAAGAAAATTAAAACAGCAATTTAAAAAGATATGTGCACCCCTGTGTTTATTGCAGCATTATCTACATAGCCAAGATATGGAAACAACCCAAGTGTCCATAGATAGATGAATAAAGAAGGTCTCTCTCTCCCACTCTCTCTCTCTCTCTCTCTCTCACACACACACACACACACACATACACACACACACACACACACGAATATTATTCAGCCATAAAAAAAAAGTACTGAGATCTTGCCATTTGCAACATGTTATTCTAAGTGAAATAGGTCAGATAGAGAATAACAAATTACAGTTTTTCAAATAATACTTTTCCTTGTGGTAGATTCCAAGACAAATAGTGCTGTTTGAATCAATTCTATTTAATGCAACTGAAACTACTAAGAATTTTTATATTTGCTGCTATAAAGATATAATCCTGTCCCTGTCCTTACATACTGAGTCAATAAACCTTGATAACATCACTTTTTATTAAAGCTTACTTTTCAGATCAGATCATGAAGTATACATTATGAGATTTATTGGAAAATAATCTGATTACAGAATTTTAAAAATTATTAGTCTGTGAAGAGTTAATGGTGTTCTAGATGCTATGTAGATTTATCTCATAATTTCATATCCATTATTAATTTATTGAAACACTGAAAAGGTTAGTTTCATAACTCACTGGTATTATTTTAGATGAATGGAATACTCATGTGCTTTGGAAGGAAACAAAAGAACATTTAGAACAGCAATATTTTAAGCCAGAAAATGAAAACACAAATATTTTTTTTCTTTTGCTAAAAGCATATATCTAGTTGACATTTTTTTTTCTGATGTTCATCCATATGGTTGAGACATAAGTAAGCCTTTTAAGACTGATGTGACATGGTACTACATTTTAAATGCTTGTTTTTCTGTGAGTACAAACTGCATTTATCTTAACACAGAGGTGAAGCAATGCGCTTATACTACACAAAGAGGCTCTTTTTACATTTTATAGTTTATATCATTATTGATAGTTATAGCAAAGAAAATACATTAAACAGTTCTCTCCTCTAAGTAAACTGCCAGTCCATACTGTTCATTTAGAAAGGATAGATTTTTGTTCACCTGAAGCATGGAATTTGGCTCTAGGCCACGGAAACAGTTTGAAAAATGACCTCTAAAATGCTTAAATTAACAAAGCAACTGTATTGTATGTATTCATTTTTTTTTCAGGAGAAGTCATTCATTTTACACCCTTTGAGCAATATGGTTAATTTATCACTAATGTTCATTTTATGATATATTTTAGGAGAGGCATATTGTTTCAACTAAAATATAGAAATGACATTCAAGTCCTCTACAAAGTTTGTTTTATTTTTTACACACTCTGGAATGTTTTTTTTTGCCAATGTGTACATACACAGTTTACCTGCAGAAGGAATAATTATTTTAACTTTTTTTCACTGCAGATTTACATCATACCCAGTACTGGGAAGATACAAAAAAGGAGAGACTTTCAGGCAGTGAGGGGGAAGAGGAAGAGGTAGAGGAGGAGGAAGAGGAGGAGAAAAAAGAGGAAGAAGGGGGAGGGAGACTAAGAGTGACCCATTAAGTTAATGGTGTTGATGAGATTAAACAAAGTAGGTATTAGACAGCAAATCACTGACCTTAATGACTGTGATTGCAATGAAGTGTTAAGGACAGAAACCACCCTTAATGATTTAAGCAGGAATTGAGATAAAGGCATTAGAAGTATGTTATGTTGCTAGTGAGCCAATGAGTTTTTCAGTGAATAATTGTAGAAAGATCAAGTTATAGGGGAAGGTAGGGTTTAAGTTTCATTTCTTGAAACAAATAAGCATTTTGACACTCAAAAAATTTGCGTATGAATTGAACAAATGTGTAGAATTAAAATGGTCTGAGGAAAAGTAAATAAGGTGACTATTGTCACTAATTTTTGTATGAAATTAATATAAATCCTTTAACTTTCTATTTTGCTATAAAAATATTTTGTCCAATCTTAACAGTATCATAATGACAAAAGTGTCTGATTATTTGTCATAACTACACATCATTAAATCACCCATTTCAAATAGATATTCTTAGTAGGACTACAGATCTATTCCTGATACTCTTTAAGCCTTGTCAAATAATCCACTAACAAAAAACAAAAAAACTCCACTTAATTAAAATGGAAATTCACTAGAAGTATGTCAAACATGAAATAATTGTATTATCATCAATTCTGTTTGGACATAAAATTCTGGCAAGCTTCAGAGATTTATTTTTCCTTCAGTATTATCTACTATGTAATAAAAGCTTTAATGTGTGGAAAGTAGCTTTTGATTCCAAATGTTGTTATACTTGGAATATTTGATAATATTTAAAAGTCCACATTTTCTAATGTAAGGAATTAAATACAATTACATCTTTAAAGAAGCAGTTTGATCTCCAATTAGTACATGGATCTCCATAATCTAAAATCATAAATATGTCATTAGAAGGATAAGAACTCTGTAAGTACAAATTCTCCTGTTCTAATATTAATAAAATCATAGAAAATTTTAGGATAAACTATGGAAAATAGGACATAAAATTACTTCTTAATGTTTCTGGAATTACCTCAGAGCATCATAAAAAGTATGTAATAAACTAGAAGTATTCTCAGAAATAATGTGCAGGTTGATAAAATATTCCATAAAAAGTTTAAATGAGGTATTATGTATTTATTCTACAAACCAAAGAAGGTATACAAATAACTTTTTAAACAAACAAAAATTATATATACCTGGTTAGTTCCATGCAGTATCTATTTTGATTGAGTCAGTGGTTTTTCCAAACATTTTGATTGAGTTGGTGATTTTTCAAAGAAGAATTATATGTCCTAACTAGTTTGAGTTGCTCTCATTTGGCCTTGATTTACAAGGCAGAAACTCCCAGCTTCTGTTAACTGCTTAATAACCAGTAAGGCCTAAATCAATAGGGCTTACTATCCTAATTGTTTATGGTACTAGTTATTAATATTTATTTTTTGGATGGTGTCATCAGAGAATATCGCATATAGTAGTGCTGCTAGTTTGTATTTTTAGGAAGTTTCCTTTGTGAAGTAATATATGGTCAATTTTTGTGACTGATCCATAAATCATGGAAAAGAAGATAATTTCTTGGATGTTTATCAGTTAGATGTACCTTCTTAACTATATTATTTTGGCCTATGATATTCCTTGTTAATTATCCACTTGCTTTATTAGAGAGAAATATACATTAAAATTCCTTATTTCTAACCTGCTATTTCCATTTCTCCTTGTATTTTTTTAAGTTGTGTTGTTTTCCTAGCTGAAGTCTATACTCTACACAAGCTAACCGAACCAGAAAGAAAGAAACAAAGAAAGATACAATTTACCACTATCAAGAATTTACCAGTATCAAGTGGTGCTCTCACTCCTGATTAAAAGAATAAGAAAATACTACCCAAAACATCTACGTCCATAAACTCAATAATGTATGTGAAATGGAGCAGTATTTTGAAAGACACAAATTCACAACATCAAAAAAGAGACAGTTAAACCAAACATTTCTATGTCTGTCAAACTGCAATTAAAGTCTATTAAATTAAATTGTAGTTTAAAATGATAGGTTTTGGGGCGCCTGGGTGGCGCAGTCGGTTAAGCATCCGACTTCAGCCAGGTCACGATCTCGCGCTCCGTGAGTTCGAGCCCCGCGTCAGGCTCTGGGCTGATGGCTCGGAGCCTGGAGCCTGTTTCCGATTCTGTGTCTCCCTCTCTCTCTGCCCCTCTCTCTGTCCCAAAAATAATAAACGTTAATAAAAAAAAAATTTAAAATGATAGGTTTTAAAGGACTCCAAGACCAAATGACTTCAATAGTGAATTCTACTCAATATTTAAAAATGAATAATGCCAGCTATTTGTAACAGTGGAACTAGATAGTATAGGTACTAGAGCTACATGATTGCTTCCAGATAGTAGGATCAAAGGGAACACTACATCTAGCTTACATTCTATACAAAAAACGGATCATAGACCAAAATGTAAGATCTACAATTATAAAATGTCTAAGAATATGTAGAAGAAAATCGGTATCACTTTGGCTTTGGCGATCAATTTTTAGAGACAGCGCCAAAAGCAAAATCCATGAAAGAAATTGCCAGTAAGTTTGACATTATAAAGAAAAAAAAAAAAAGCTCTGCAGTGGACACTAAAAGAATAAAAAGGTAAATCGTAGACTGTGGAAAAATATTTGAAAATCAAATATTTGATAAAAGGCTTGATCAACATATTAAAAAATTCTCACAATTCAATATTAATAAAACAAACTACCCAATAATATATGGACAAAGGATCTGAACATAACGTTACCAAAGATAAATAGTTGGAAAATACATGAAATGAGGCTCAACTTCATTTTTAATTAGGGAAACATAAATCAAAACAATGAGATACCACCATACACGTATTAAGTAAAAAAAAACAACAAACAAAAACCTGTCACACCAAATGTAGGCTTGGATGTGAGACATTTATTGCTTAGAGAATTCAAAATGTTTCAGGTACTTTGGAAGACATTTTTGCATTTTTAAATTATTTTTATTAATTTTTAAAACATTTATTCATGTTTTGAGAGAGAGAGAGAGAGAGAGAGAGAGAGAGAGAGAGAACGAGTGGGGGAAGGGCAGAGAGAGAGGGAGACACAGAATCTGAAGCAGACTCCAGGCTCTGAGCTGTCAGCACAGAGCCCCACGCAGGGCTCCAACTCAGTGAGGTCATGACCTGAGTCAAAGTCAGGCGCTTAACTGACTGAGCTACCCAGGCACTCTGGCATTTTTTAATAAAATTATAGACTTACCATATGATCTAGCAATTACATTTCTAGATACTCACCCAGATTATTTGAAAACGTAGGGTCACACGTAAACCTTATTACAGTTTTTTTTCTTAATAGCTAAAACTAGAAGAAACATAATTTGTCTTCCAAGAAGGGACTGAAGAAACAACATAATATGGTTTAGAAATAAAATGAAGTATTGTTTTTTGCTATACAAATATATCTTAAATGCAATCTGCTGAGTAAAAAAAGAGAGACAGAAAAAACTACCTATTAAATGATTTAATTTATAGAAATTTCTGGAGAAGGCAATACAATCAAGATGGGAAATAGATCGGGAGTTGTTAATGGTTGTTCATGTGGAGTTCGAGGTTAACTACAAACAGGACACGCGGGGGAACTGTTCTATTACAATGGTGCATATATGACTCTGCATTGTTAAAACTCATAGACCTTTACACCACAAAGAATTAAAGTATACAATATTAGAAAAAAGAAAAAAGATGATCAACCAGGATGTTGAGTGATGCCCACAATGGAATGCAGACTGTGACAAATGAGATTAATTGCATTACCAACATATGATATAACCACACTGAAGGGGGAAGTTGGAGAAAAAAAGGACTTAATTAACCCAGGAAAATGTTTGACTGGAAATTGTAGGGCTAAAGACAAAAAGGAACTTATTGTGTGTATATATATATATATATATATATATATACACATATATGTATATATATATACACACATACACATATATATGAGGAACTTATATATATTTTATTTATTTTATATATTTTTATATATTTTATATATATTTTATAATTATATATATATGATAAATGGGATTGTGGGAACCAAGTTTCTTATTATTGGAGAGGGACATTACAGTTAATAAAGAAGGAAAAGCTAACAGGTGAAGTCGACAAGATAGCAGACTAGGAGATCCCAGTGTTTGTCCTCCCCAATGTAAAAAACAAAAACAAGGAATAAGCAACAAACAACTAACAAAAGGCTTCACGGATGCGGAACACAGCTGATAAAGCTGCCTGGAGTTCTGCTCCTACACCTGAAAGAGGAGGCACTTAATCACCTATGAGCAGGGAACAGGTGCTTTCTGACTGATAAAAGGGCAGAAACCAAGTTCCAAAGGGCTGGGACATACCGTAGGGCATCGAATACACTCTCCCCTATGACCACTGCCTTACAGTAAACTATGGCTTCCTTATAATACATTTTCATGTGGTTTTAACGTCCTCCTCCTCTCAGTGGAGGAAGGATGCCATGACTGATCTGACAAGAACCAAATAGGGCCAAAAACCTCCTCTCTCAATTGGTAGGAGGACTCCCTTAGATGACTGGCTGCAACCCATTCAGGATCTACAAGGCCATGACCCATAATCCAACCAAATTAAAGAAAAAAAAGAAAAGGAAGCCCTGAACCCTGGTGCACCTGCCAGCCACCTCTGGGCCTGCCTGGCCTGCCCCTCCCACTTAAGAGTGTCCTTAAACTGCTATTAAACCATCGTTTACTTAAGAGTTTGGCTCTGAATTTTTTTATTGGCCAAACTCATGAACCAAGGCTAGGGTCAAGGACTTGCTATTGCTACACTCATCCCAAACCCTGGGGCTAGAACATCTCTGTTTCATGCCTCCCACCCCCTAGAGCCAGATCCATGGCTACATAGTACACCTCCCCATCACTCCTCTCTTGCAACCACATACATGCCTTGGACCCCACCTCTGTGACCATTCTGTACATACCTACATGTCAGACACTGATTCATTGTAGTGAGTGAGGCTATACCCCGGGCCAGGTGCCATAGTTGTTCTGACCCCTGAACCTTGGACTCTAGTTCTGTGGCCATTCAATGTACTTCTTCACTCCTGACACCATTACCACTTCTGCCATAAGTACACATACTCCCCAGATCCCAGCACTGCTACTGCCACATTTGTGCCCATGCACTGGACCCAGTGCCAGAGACCCGTTTAGCCATAATTTTCCTCACAGGGGAAAAGAAGAAAAATCCCAACAGTTTTTGCTAGCAAAGACACAACCAGCCCTTGTTACCACCATGGATATACACAACCTTGGCTTCCAAGGACCCTTACAGTCTTTGCCAAGGCTGACCTCAGCTGGTGGAACTTTAAGAAGGATACAACATGGTGCCCTCCCTTAACCCATAATTACCACTGCACCCCTGCTGGAATAAGAGCTGCTACACCCCACTCGTATGGCATCATTACATCTACCCATAGGTGAAAGTCCTTCCCCAGGGAAGACAGTCCATAAAGTCTGCAAGAGATGACTGATTGCTCAAGTCAACAGACATCAATGAAAGGTTATGAAACACACACACAC